>NC_064626.1:699265777-699568808 GCF_023864275.1 Schistocerca cancellata
CCTCGATAGTCCAGCCCCACGCTCCTGACACCATCACAAATGCTGCCACCCATGTGCGGGTGTCAACCGAACCCAATGAACTGGTCGTCGGGCAAACAGACCACACCCGACCAGTGGGCGTGCCACTGTGGTGCGTGAGATTGAGTGCCTTGCAGCAGTGTCAAATGTGCATGCTATTTTACGTATGTCCCTTCGTGCGTGTTTCTTAATGTAGCTGCCGTAATTGTCTGTGGTCGACCACTTCCATTCCTCCTGGCAGCAATGCCTGTTGTTCGGTATGCTCCCCATGCACGTGAAACAATGCGGCGTGTAGTACCAGCAGTACCAAACTCCTGGACTACAACCGTCATACTTTGTCGTACTTTCATATCTTCGACGATTCTTCTCCTTGTGAAATCATCCAGATATTGTCATTAGGCTATAGTGTGGTGAAAATAATCACCACAGTGCACCGTAACTGCTCGCTGACACACACACACAGACATAAACGCGGGCGAGCGATCACATGCACACGCACACGCACTCACACACTCATTCTGTCTTTTGCCGTCTCTTTGCCTGTCTGGTGTTGCAGATCCACACCCTTTGGGGATACAGTTACGCTCACTCTCTCACTGTGACGTACAACTTTCCATGCACGACTGGGAGATTTCTCACATTTTATTTCCACCCAATATTCAACATGTTGCGTTACTTTGTCTAGCTGGTTCTTAATTTTCACACACTACTATATATAGATAAATAAACGCTTGAGAATGGTTTTGTTAAACGTTCTCTGTTGTCTTCCTGTGATATAGAAGTGATTATGATGCAAATACTTAACTCAGATTGGATCAATAAAGTAAAAAAGGGTGGGGTTACTGGGAATTTTATATGCAACAGAGTTACTTTGGCATTTTTGTTGTACAGGACGCCGTGTGGTGTGCGGGGGGTATGGAAGAGGTGTTTGTCAGACTTTGATATACGTAAGTACTCTCAAAATCGTCAGCGTTTAACGCAGTTTCGGGTTACAGACGGACCCTCCATGACGGATGTAGTTATTCCATTTGACTGCTGCATAAGCAACAGTGGTGAGTAGGCATAAATTGAAATACTTTAGAAAGGAACACTAATACTTCAGGTGTGAAATGTGAATCATACAGAGGCGGGAAAACGTAAATAGCAAGAGAGATAGCAACAGATGCAAATCTGGAATACATGGGAGCTGCTAAATACAAGGTAGTGTAGTCCAGAAGGTTCTCTCCGCAGGCAGACGGGGGAGGCCGTCGCTAGGCCCTCTACCCCTTGACGGGTTATTCAGAAACTTCTGGGTTATGCTGCGTCTTAACACGGGTCCTGATAAGCCCTTCGGATTTGGTCCATCGATTCACCACGCACATACAGGAACGTGTAGCTGGTTGCTATACTGAATCTAAAATCCTGATAAGATAAAAGCGAATAAAAGTTATTAATTTCTTAGGTTTCATGCTGAGACTGACAGTTGTGGTTGTACAGTAATTTATTTAGAAAGGAGGTAGTGCGAAACGGACATCGCGAAGTGCGTAACTACGTAAAACAAATCTTCTAAATGCTGAGATAGGGTGGTCGGCTTTCTATGAGTTTCACATAAAAAGTAATAATTATAGCATAATTTCAGCAAACTAAACCAATAAGCAGTGTTATAATACAAAATATATATTAACTATCAGCTATCCATCCCTATGATCTCACAACAAAGTGAAGATTTGAAAGAGCTGTACTGACTAGAGTCAATACAGCAAAATCAGAGCAGTGGCAGAAAAATGTGCACCATTTTTCTGCTTCGCACTCGAAAATAGTGAATCATGTCACGTGATTTTGTATTCTTCTCCATGGAAACGCCTCTAACTTTCCCTCCACCTTATAGCAGGTATTGGTTTCAGCTGAGTAGCTTCGGTTTCGCCAGCAGCCCTTTACACTCCACGTTTGAAAGATCACAACCGCGCTGCCAGATGTCATGGCTTTGTTTTGCCTTACGAAATACTGAGTAGCGAAAATTTAATCGTATCCATGTGACTGTAAAAGCAGATAGTGGTTCTATTTCTTCAGATCGATGGAAAAATGGTCAACGTAAAATGCTTCTTTATAATATATTTCTTGCTTTCTTCCACTGTATTTGTCGTGCAGATGTACAGACTTCATCAGTAGAGATAATCCCTACCTCATTACAGCCACATTATGGGACACTAGTGCAGTTGTTTTTGAGTACCATAGACACACAGGACGGTCAGTAGTTACCAGAAAGTGAGCCGGGATAAATCGATACGGCATGTAGTAACTCGAAAGCTCACAATTGTTTCAAATCGGATACGTTTACCATCCTGTAAGTCAGTGACACAGTTTACTAGCTTTATTTCCATCTCTGTTCATAACTTCTTTCAATTTATTAAGGAATAGGCTGCAGCTTTAGATTCTGTTATCGAAAAATACAATGAGAATAATGTTTTCAAAGTTGTTGTACAGATCGAAATGTTCCACTGACAGGATCACTTCAGTTATTAATTCTTTAGCCCCTTGGTACAGTTCCTATTTATTATTGTTTTGCTGTTCTAAATTTATCTCACGGTAAAATTTACGTTTTACATGTATTCAAATAGAATTCAATAAGTTATTCACGCTCACTTGTGGCTATTAAAGCTGCAACACCATGAAAGGCAGACGATAACAAATATTACGATTAAAATTGCAGGTGGAAATGAAATTTTTCATTCGGAAGTGGAGTGTGTGCTGATACGAAACTTCGTGGCTGATTAAAACCGTGTTGCCGGACCGAGACTGGAACTCGGGTGTACACAGCTGTACTCATGCACTGCTTCGATGTGTTACAGCAGAAGACAAGGAAACAAACTGCATCTCGAACAATTACACAGGAACCCTCTCCTTACGACGTATGGTCTGTGAAATATGATCCTCCTGCAGTAAGGGTGACGAAACTTCGCACTGGTCTGTACAAGCGACTTCGATCGTAGGCCACCTGCTCCAATGTAGCAATATCTGTGTATGTCATACGATCGCCACATTGCTCGATGTCATCACGCTGACGGTATTTGTTTTCGATCTATCGGAGGAGAAGGACGTAGTAATACCTTCTCTACTGGCTGACATTAGCGAAATTTTCATAATTCGTAACTTTCCTCTGGTGGATGATACAACATAATGAGGAGGGAGATTGTTTGACTGACAAACATGAATGAGCCTAAGAAATGCAAATCTCCTTCAGACTGCAATAACTGTATGTAGTTTTTTAAACGCACCACATTGTAGTAACAAAATCCATGTCCTTCCTCCAGTTCCCGTATGAAGCGAAGTCTTCCTAGCTCTCCCAGTAAGAAACACCGTCGTAACTGTTCGTACTGTCTATTCTACTACCTCGTGTTCCAGAAGAAACCTTCGTTTAGCGCTGACCTGTCACTTTGTAGACAGTAGTTGGAGCTTCAACAACATGTTCTCATTTTCAAAAGACTGTCCTGTAGCATTAACCCCATCTTACCCTGTTTCGCAACGGGAAGAGCAGTCTCTGACTGCAACTCAGTTTCAACTTATACTGGAACGATCACATGGACAAAGCTGCAGGGAGAGCGGGACAGAGAATGAGGAACAGTTACAAAATACAGATAGAAAGTCTAAAAACCACACTGGAGTTTTGCTATATGGGGTCCTCAGTAGCAAGGTTCGAAAAATGTGACTCGTTTCAAGATATGAGAGTGCCACAAATATGATTCACCAGTGGCTGTAATGATTAAAATACAACTCCATAGGATGCAACGCAGGTATGTGGTTGAATGGAGAGAATTAATACTGAATCGCAGACTGCATTCCTACCAGAAAGTGTAACACAATAGATCTGAAAAGCCGGTGTATTGCTCATAGGATTTTGTACATTTCTTATGACTTCAGTCTAGCGTTGTATTCTTTAAGTGGTTTTCACGTAGCATACCATCTACTGTATGTGATCATTCTCAGTCAATCAGCATCCTCCCTCGTCTATAACCCAATGGATATATCGCTGAACCTCCGTTACACTGGTATCGAGACAGAATGTGTTACAAATTCTATTTGTCGGCGTGGGAAATACACTGTGATCGAAAGTATCTGGACACCTGGCTGAAAATGACATAAAAGTTCGTGGCACCATCCATCGGTAATGCTGGAATTCATCAAGCCTGATTTGCTAAGCATTCTTGCGAATCTGCGGCTCAACTCCCATATCCACATTATATATATCCCTCATCAAGAATAACGTATGTATAACGTGTGAGGTTTGTAGTTCCACACTCGAGACAGTCAATGAAACGACCAGTGGTCGATATTGCAATTCCATCACGACATAGAAGAGCACGTTCCTGAGAATGTTTTGGAGCACTACCGAAAATGCATGTACGCCTCATTAAAGTACTTCCACCAACATTTGTTGCAACAATTTGAATCTATTGGGCTAGTTCCCTGGTTGGTGATAGAATCAGAGCATTGGAATCATCTCCACGTGCTAGTTGTTGTTACTGATTGCTTACGTGTATAACAGGTAGAAGGATGTACTCGTATCCCAACGTCTTCCCTCAAGCAGCTCCCTCAATTCCTACAAAGTTCTACTCACTTACCACGATTGATCATCCTTGAACTTGAATAGCTGTGGATCTCGAAGTATTAAATGGCTTTTGGGACATCAGTACCCTTAACTGTTATTTCCTTTGATTGCCTACAATAAACCAGTTCAAACTTTTGCCTGTTTACCACATTAGGATGTGAGACATAAAATCCCTTTGTTACTAGTGCAAGCATCCTCATATTCCAGGTTGGCTTCCTAAATCTAGTACTATGTTCATCATCTCTTCCCCAGAATTTTTTGCACCATCACCTCCCTCCCCACCACTGTGATTTTCAAATCTTTTCATCCCCTCCATAGCCATTCCTTTTCTTTGGAAAAACATATTCGCGACAAATAAAGGACAATCACTTGGCTTCAGAGACGGACCCACAAACAAATACAGGTCACAGTTCTCATTATGTGTTTTCAAATACGAACCGAAATCCAAATGCTCAACCACTATCATTCTCTCTGTCTCAGTAGATAGTAGATGCTTAGTACGGACTACATTGCAAATTCTGGCAGTTTAAAATTCTTACTAGTCGAGGCATTGCTCTCCCCAAAGAGAGTCGTTCAAACAAACCACCGCAACCGATCCTGTAGCGGCTACACCAGATATAACAAGTGGTTATCACGAACTCGTCAAACATGAGAAACTGAAAGTTGACAAATTTAGCGGGCGAAGTGCCGATGTTGACGTAGACACAGTGGCAGATATAATGGCAAGTGGATAATCTGTTGTAGCAGCACCACAGGTGGCTGGGAAGCACGGGACATCTGCAGCAGGCAGCTGCCAGTGGCGTTCCAGAAGCCGGCCGGAGGCCTTGTGGCTCTTCTGCGTGCGACGTGACGGAGGCGGAGGCGGCGGCGGCTGCTGCGGCGAGCGCTGCACTCGCTGTGGACGGCGGCCTGCGCGGTCTGCCGCACCACAGCTCCACCGCACCCGCAGCCTCCGCCGCCCCCGCCAAAGCCACCCGCAGCTGTCTGACGCACGGTGACCACAGCACAGCACCCATTGCACGCGCTCTGCTGCTGCTGCTGCTGCGGCAACTGCGGCTACGGATGTTTGCGACCGAAACGGCGGTGGCTCACCTAGGCGGTAGTTCGGCTGCAGCTCATAATTCAAAACATCCTGTACTTAATCTAAAATATTCTAATCGGGCTTCCGCGAACAAATTTCGAAAGCACGGACTGTAAAATGTAATGCCAAGTATACGTCTGCCTGTAGGTAATAAAATCTGGAGATTTTTGGACAACATTGTTGTGGAGAGAAGCAGCGATTAGCATGATTAATCAATAATTCAATAACAGTATTCATCGCATTTATTATTGTTGTAATAGTGCCAACCGGTTTCAGCCCGACGTAGGGGTTATCTTCTGGGCGTTTAAAACATTGGTCGACTGCTGGTGGTGTCACTCTTGTCTAGTTTCCTGCCGTTATGTAGACAGGAGTGACACCACCAGCAGTCGACCAATGGTGTAAACGCCCAGAAGATGACCCCTATGTCGGGTTGAAACCGGTTGGCGCTATTATAACAATAATAAATGCATATATATACTAAGATGGTACCTGTTGTTTCGGACATGACGTTGCGAATGTGGGTTTCGCGGGAGGCGTGCCAGAGATAAATCCCTGCAGTCGCATTATCCTCTGTGTCCCCGGTGGCTCAGATGGATTTGTACTCGCTTCGGCGGTACACATACTAAACTTGGAACGATACAGAGAAGATTAGCATGGCCCCTGCGCAAGGATGACACGCAAAATCGTGAAGCGTCCCCCCCCCCCCCCCCAAAATAAATAAATAAATAAATAAATGGATAGAGCGTCTGTCATGTAAGCAGGAGATCCCGGGTTCGAGTCCCGGTCGGGGCACACATTTTCATCTATCCCCGTTGACGTTTATCAACGTCTGTAAGTAGCTAAGGGTGTTCATTTCATTACAATAATAAATGCGATTATGACTGTTCTTGAATTATTGAATGTCGACGAGAATGTTGTAGAAATAACGGAGACTCAAACAGAAGCAATTACTGTTGCTATTTCTAGTGGCAGGAGAGCCATGCCACCAGAAAAGTACACACTGATTCGCGGCGCTGATTTAGCTTAGGAGATGGATCGTCAGAGCGCGAAGAGCCTATCAGAGAAGTATTTACCGTGGAAGCAGGGCATTGTTGATTAGTAATCACGGAGAGGGGAAACACACTTTCAAAATGGAATTATATGAATAAAAAATGAATAGGCGAAACAAATTTGCTTTTGAGAGCAACTGCAGATTCATCCAAGGGACACAGTATGTAAACTTGTCTCCCATAAGATCAGGTCGCCTTAGTTCATTCAACGGTAGATAATGGTCAGCTGACCGCTCATCTGCGAGAGTCAGCCGAAATACTACTGCTAGATGTCAGCCAAGAAGAAGACACCGATTATCACAACATGCTGAGGAAACAGCTGACTGTTGGGTACGAAGAGTATTGGGTTGTTAATCCAGTTCATGATGAAAAGGATCTGGAGCTCCTCAGCACTTTGACAAATAATAAGCCACCACGTCCAGATCTGATTCCTGCCAAAGATGTTATTTACGCACAGCCACTGCTACCACTTCTCCTGGTCTGTTCATTGAATGTTTTGTCCAATGAAAATTCCCGAATATATTGAAATCAGCAGAAGTCATTCCGCTAATAATAATAAAGAGGGAGAATAGAGCTCCTACCAAGGAAAACACTTTAGGCCCATTTGCCTATAAAATATTATTCGTAAAATATTTGAAAAACTGCTAAATATGAGGCTTTACGTCCACAAGACCATAATAGGAAGGAATGACTCTCAATATTCCCTCAGAAAGCGAAAAATCTACTGAGACATTAACACCACGTTGCAGGTCTGGTGCAAGACTAACAGGCCCAGTAAAAAATGATTCAAATGGCTCTGAGCACTATGGGACTTAACATCTGAGGTCATTAGTCCCCTAGAACTTAGAACTACTTAAACCTAAATAACCTAAGGACATCACACACATCCACGCCGGAGGCAGGAATCGAACCTGCGACCGTAGCGGTTGCGCGGTTCCAGACTGTAGCGCCTAGAACCGTTCGGCCATCCCGGCCGGCTGAGACATTAATCTCGAACTGCTTTTGAATAGCGCAGAAGAAAAAACAGAAACTTTGGGTGTAGTTGCGTGTACTGGTAAACTCATATTAGTAATCCAAGCTAATATTAGATTACAACTAGAAATGATCGTAGAGGTTCTGCTGGACATGATTCAGGAATGGTGCATAGCAAATAAACTTCATATCGCACTTCAAAAGTCAATCTATATAATGTTAAAAACTGCAATCAAAATCTTCTAACCAGAATTAATGATGTCACACACACGGAAGTCCAACCTCTAAGTAGCTCGAAGTACACGTGATGAGAAATGAAAGTTTCATTACCACATAAATGGAAAATGTCCGAAAGTTTTGGCAATAATGAACAAACTTGTTAACATTGCACAATGAAGATTCGATGTACCACTAAAATTGTTTTCATTTTGTCATGAGGTGATACCAGCGGCGATAGTGGTTTTTGGTGCGAGTGTGTGGGCGCATAACTGAGGATAGTCACTGAGAAATTGTTTATGCCATGGGTGTAGCGTGCAGTTCTACTGCGTTGCTTGGGTACAATTGGCATGAATCACCTGACGCCTTGTAGGCTGTAGCCATCTACTGGATGAAAGAAAACGTGCCGCATAAAGTAAATTAACTACTTGGGACTCGTGAAGGTAGTCGTGTTTTCGTCAGAGAGGTTATTATAGGTTTGTGGCAGGAGAGATGGGGAGGGGTACATCTCGGAATGGATAAATAAAGGTCTTGTATGAATTTGAAGAGAATGTTATACTATTCTTCCCGTATAATAGTGGCAAGTCCAGGTAAAAATTAAGGTGGGTACTGATCACCCACTCTTCTCCACAAACTAGTCTACAAACGCTCAATAACCCTGAGATCTAGCGAGATGGCCAGGGAAGATGTGACGATTCATTCTCGTGCTCAAAAAACAAGTCCTGGCTGACGCAGGCAGTCCGAACAGTGGCCACGTCGTCTTTGAACACAAAATCCCTACTGTACAACAAACACTGTACCAAGGGATGGATCTGATCAGCCAAAATGGTCAAATAATCCTTGGCAATAATGCGACCGTGCATCACGATATGGCTGTCCATATCATGACCGAGCCCCTATCCCGTTTCACTCTTGGGACGTAAATCCAGCGAGAAGTTGAAAACGATATGAAACAAGACATATCCGTTCACCCATTGCCGGTAGTCCATGTTTATTGTCTTCAGTACCACGCTTTCCTATTATGAGAATCTGCACCGCTAATGAATGGTTTTGGAATTCGAGATCGCACTGCAATTTCCTGCTTCCAGTTCTCCCTTCATATTATCTGGTGCTGACAGGATTCACGAGTGCCAAAGTCAATACTGCACTGACTCTTACAACTGTCTTATTTTTGGTCACAATCATCTTCGCTAACCGTCTGTCACTATCAGTCAATGCACACCTTTGTTCACGTTGCGACGCAGCGAATGTCGTTTTCCCGCTTGTCCCGTATGCGGTATAAATCTCAGATACAGTGCCTCTTGAGACACCAAACACTACGACTGTCTTGGTTCAGGAAGCATCCGAGCACCAGTAATTTGTACTCTCAGCTATACAGAACACTGTTCTGGCCGCGATGGACACTTGCAACGTTTTGAGGACATTTCACAGCTGGCTTATCGTCATCAAAATGGCTCTGAGAACTATGGGACTTAACATCTGAGGTCATCAGTCCCCTAAAATTGACAACTACTTAAACCTAACTAACTGAAGGACACCACACACATCCATTCTCGAGGCAGGATTCGAACCTGCGACTGTAGCGGTCGCTCGGTTCCAGACTGAAGCGCCTAGAACCGCTAGGCCACACCGGCCTGCTTATCGTGGTCAAATACAACAGTGCGGCCTGCAGGCATCTGTATTTATGTTCAAGCACGCATTTCTCATTCATGTTGTTTCCATATTTTTGTGCAACCCTATACACAGAATCTAGAAAAAAGAACAACCTACCTGGAGCTTGGGAGGCATATGAGCCTAACTACGTCCCACTGGAATGTCTACTTTGTGAATTCTTGATAGCAGAGGAGATAGCAGCTTTAGGGCACTCAGATGTATGAAGCATGCGTAGTGAGTTAAAATGTGCGTGCCATTGAGGAGGAGAATGGCTCGATGCAAGAATAGGAATGGAGATAAAATGTTTAGTAGAACGTCGCTTGTTATCGTCACCAAAGCCAAGTTATCTTCGGATCTGAAGCCGAGTGTCAAGGAGAGACTAGCTCTTTAGTACTTCACCTGTGGTGAGGTGGTACCATAGCTACTGATTTACTTGAGATTACTCAAAAAGTCTGTAGTAGTAACTGTCGTATCCTCCACATACTATCGTAAAAATGACAAAATCCTTTCTTTCTTCTTTGTGTTCTTTTTACTTCTTCTACCCCTCTCATTTAGTTAGTGATTAGTTGTCTTTCATTATTGTCATTAATTTTTTCGGCAGTATTATGTGTCAGGTAGTTCTAATGGTAGCTAGAAAATTTCACAAGCCAAAACATTTTATTGGATGACCATTTTCCTCAGAATTATGCTGTCATCATCTCATCTGCAAGAGTATTACAGAAATCGATAGGAAAAATATTTTACGATCATGATATCATAAATCGATAAATTGTCTCGTAACAGTCTGTGGAACTATAAGATACGTTATGCTTTAAATTGTTACAACACATTGTCCGTAAGTTTTGCAAGCGTGTATATGCTTATACACCTCCCACTATCATGAATACCACTACAGATTGACATGTCAAATACAAGATTACAACGTGCAAACGTAAACACAACTGTATTACGCCTATTAAAAGTGTTCATGTTCAGCACCAGCTGGCGAGTGACAGAGAAGTGGCGTAAACACGATCACCACGAACGTACACCAGGTGGCACTGTGGCGGTTGACCGGATAGTCATCTTGTGTTCAGCATAAAACAGATACGTAATTCCATACAATCGTTAATACATTATTAAGGATCATTATATTTACATTGACATATAGTCCAAATCAGAGAAATAAAGAAATTTCTCGTGTAATTGAAACATGTAACTTTGATAAATTTTGTAGAATAAAAATATTTATAACATATATTAGGGAGAGAGTAAATGATCAATGTATGTTAGCTGCACACAAGAAAAAGGAAGTTATTTCTAGGAAGAATAACAGTATAACAATGTAGTCTGTGTCATGTTTGTAATCTACATCTGAATACTCAAACTTATGTTCTGATTTTCTCATCATAATGCTTAGACAATGTATTTGTTTCTTTTTTTTTTTAAAAAAAAAGTTAAGTAGTACGTCGAAATAGAGAATGAATTTTAAGGACAAAACATGCTTTAGAAAAAAGATTACACTGCCCTTTATTACAGACTTTTCATGACTGTTAAATACATTTAATATATACAAATTAATAATCCAAAACTATTATACTATATTTTTGCAAAAAAGTATAGGATCAATACAAGTGTTACATGTCCAGCGAGATAATTTAACAAGAATCCTATCTTCATTCACTTCTTCTATAGAAGATAAATCATCATGTACAAAGAAGGGTACTTATGATGTATGGAGAACATTTGCGTTTATCAGGTTAAAATGAATTTGTTGTTATATATGAATACGTCGCTCAACATCTAGGTGAAGTTATCGGATTACAACTATTAAAAGCACATCCATGTATCACATGTACAACATTGAGAGAACGTATTAACGACTGTCTGGAGCATTTCATAGGCGTCAGGTCTCTGCCATAAGACATACCATCGAGCCAGATCCCTTATGACCCCATACGTCAAAGCAAATCTTATGCAAACAGATATCGACGACGAGGGCCACTCACTAACAAATTCACCACATGAATGCTAGATGAACTAATACGTACAACACCTCTGCGTTAAATGTAGACTATCAGCAGACGAGAACATAAGATGTGCAACACTGCAAGTCGCCACGAAGAAACCGACACGTCACCCAACGTCTCGATGAAAAAGACGGCCACCCAGCAACAAATCTCCTACGTTAACAAAAATACACAGCATTTCTGCAGTGCAAATAAGAAAACAGCGGACGCTACACACAATATTTTTTTAATTTTCTTATAATTTTGGTTAAACGTATTTTCCGATAATACGCTTAAGCAACATTATAATAAAATAAAAAAATAAAAAATATTATGTAACTTTTGCAGACAGTGTGAAGGTGGATATCTAGCAGAAATGGATCCATCAAAATAAAGACATATTAAACAACTATAGCAGTGATCTGTATTTCATTACGTAAAGCCTCTAAGAAATGTCTTCAACACTACGGGTCCATTGGATCGTAGACTTAAAACGACACTGTCGTGGAACAAATTATGGATTTCTTATACGATATTTCAGATAATAGACATTTAAAAGTGTTAAACACATAAATTTAGATTTAAGAAATTTAGGCCTACTCTTTCAAAACATTTATCACCAAAGAAAAGGCGAAACCATAGGATTCAGGCAACAAAGTTTATATGTATTTTATCTGCAAGACCCTTGGTCTTCAAACGTTAACGTAAATTAAACGCAGTGGAGCGACTCTGATGTAGCTCTGATGTTTACTACATATTTCAGCAGACGTCCAAGTTAATCTAATAGATTTATGCTATAAGCTTCCTCTTGTTGGATCTACCGAACTGTACTAATTTGTACAACTTAGGTTATTGTACGTTGTATGCTTGCATGCCTCCTCAAAATCCATTGCACAATTAAAAGGAGCTACAAATGTGAAAGTAGCTTACCGTGTAAGCCATCGATGATGGAAAAACACAGAAGATGGTTTGGCGAAATAAGATCACCCTTAGTTAATGACTGTTTATTTTTATTAGTATGTGAAATATAACAGATAATGTTCAAAAGTGTGAATTCCTAAGGGACCAAACTGATAAGGTCATCGGTCCTTAGTCTTATACACTACTTAATCTAACTTATGCTAAGAACAACACACACACCCATGCCCGAGGGAGGACTCGAACCTCCGGTGGGAGGCGCCACGCAGTCCGTGATATGACGCCTCAAACCACGCGGCCACTCCGCGCGGCTATAACACGTTATCTTGTTGGTACAAGTTGGTGAATGTACCGATATGAACTGACTAATGATGTGTTGTTTGTGACTGCGCTTTCCCGTCAGATGAAGAGATATCCGGTAGGGTCTTGTTTCGCGCTATCTTCTGTGCCGTATTCTTTTCAATTTTTACCCCAATCATGTCGGCGTTGGTTGCAAGTCCTGTGAGAAGGAGCTCCAGTGCAGCGGAGGACTGCTCGGACAGGCCGGAAACAAGCTGCGACGTGCCCTTATAAAGAGAGACTCTGTTGCCGGGCCGGAAGACTTACGGTCTCAGCGCACCGACTGTCCGTGGGCTACTCTGGGGTAAGACTCATGAGGTACGGGCGCCGGCGCCTGCAAGAAGTCTGGAATTCCATTATTACCGTCGTTCCTATTTCCCGAAACCTTTACAGGGGACATTTATCTGGATTTGGCCAATGGAGCGTAACGGTCTCGCTGCGCCGGCTCTATCGACTGGAAGAGGGCGACCTGCGAAGAAGTCGGCGGGCGGGGTAGTGCCAGCAGGGGCAAGAGCAAGGTTAGGAGATGAGGGGGAGGGGGGTGGGGAGAGGCGGGGAAGCTGGTTCGCCATGTGATGGGGCTACGGGGAGCGGCGAAACCACCTGGCTGCTGGCTGGTGGGAGAGACGAGGGAGTTTGCAGCCGCTACCGACTGCTAAACGTTTTCTCTCTGACGTTTTAATGTGACATAGGGCACGTGGCGCGGTGGTAACCCGATAGAAACTTTGTGAAAGGCGGACTCCGTATTCTTACATTCCCTGGAAGTATTTGACACGTCGAGGCATAAGTAGTAGTCCTTAGATATTTGAGTGGCCTCGAACACATTTTAAGTATTAGAACTCAGTTTCTTGTCCTGAACGTATAGCGATAATCGGAAGGAAAGGTATCATCCGTAGCGTCCTAGAGAAAGGTGATAAAACCGTTCTTGTTATCTACATACATAAACAATCTGACCTGTGGTGTCAGCATCAGTGTGTCACTGTCTGCTGATGACGAGATATACGTGGAAGCGTCGTCGTTGAATGAATGTAGAAGGAAACAGAATGACTTGAAAAGAATTTTCATTTTGTGTGATGAAAGGCGGCTTGCTCTAAATTTGGAAAAAAGTTAATGCAGACGCAGATGAACAGGACAAACAAGCATGGTACTGTGCCAGTCCGCTTCTTGGTAGCGCTTTCCCCCGCGTCCCGCTAGGCGGTAGCGGGTTGAGTGATGAGGCTTTAAAAGCGCTGCAAGCGGATCGACTCATGGTCTTCCCAGATCCAACGAATGCGATAGCAGTTGAGTCATGTGAGACAACGGGTAACCTGTGCGCATGTGCAGGTAATGCCGCTGGTTTTGCACTTGTTGCTTTGGACGAAATGTCGGTGCCAACGTCTGTGCTAGGTCTTCGCAGGGTCACCTGCAAGTCGAGTAGAGTTCTAGTTATGTTCGTAGTTTAAACTGAGAATTGACATGAAAGTGCTATGCATGCTGGGCCAACTAATTGTCCGTCGAGATTGCCAGTTGTGTATTCGCAGTTGAATGTGCTGTTTTATGTAAAGGTCAACATGCGCAATAAGTGCGACTTGTGTCGGTGATTTGGCTCGATTTCGCCGTATCGCTTGTTGACTTTCATCACAGCAAAAGAAGGAGAACGCAAACGAATAACGGTAAGCTTTATAGTTTAGCACTGAAATATTTTTCTCAATCTTGGCATTAATGTACGCCACCGATGAATCTTGTGTTTGAGAACACTTTGTTCGAGTCTGTATTTGAATGCTACACTCTGTGGTCAGACGGTTCTCCGATCTTTCAGTAGTTTTGGCTAAGTGCTATTAAGTTTCGTGTCCTCAGGTTGATGCTTATTGGAGCATTGTTTTTAAAAACTATATGTGAGTAACCACATTCTCCCTAAGTATTTTGTTAATTGTTTGAAGGCAAATATGATTTTAAAGCTCTGTTCTTGGTTTGGATTAGTGATCATGGAGGGAGAGATTTTATTTAATTTTGATTCATGTTATAAAAAGTGTTTTTGAAATCTTGTGAGAATATTGTTCTAATCGTTTAATGACCTGATACTTTGTCCACCTATTGGTAATACCTTGTCGTATAAGCCATACTTAAGAGCAGAATTTTAGTCAATCAGGCTGTTAACTTAAGATCTGCTTTAGCTCCGTTACTTGGTCTTCAGATCACATTAGTAAGTGTTCCTCCTCGTTTTAGAGTGTAGAGAATATAGTCGGCTATTTCATTTTAAAATATGTGTTCTATTTTTTTCTTACGTTTGTTTTAGATCACTGAAGAGTGTGAGCCCCACGATATCATAATTAATCTGTTTTTGAAGGTCGGACATGACGGTTATCATTTAAGCTGTTGGGAGGTGTAGTACTCCGCAAAGTGATTGTATTTAATTTAACGTTTAAACTGTACGTCTTGAGGAAAAATTGTTGTTTCCGTTCGTGTCTTTAGTTTTGTTTTCCAAATTCTTAAGCTAACCGTTTTTATTAGTATCTGATACAATAAAATTAGGTAAAAACTGTTTTTGTCGGTATGTGAATTTTAGTTCATTCCGCTACTGAACGACGTGTTCTATCTTGTAATTTTGAGATCGTTCATTTATGTTGGAATACATTGTGTGTAGAGTGCTGCTTGTCACAGTGAGAGTGATTAAATTTCTAGCCGTAAAGCTGTTACGCGACGTGGCTCGAGCATGTAGGACTCGTTATAAGGAAGGTGAATTATGGACTTTATTGCAAGAATTCTAGAACAGTGTATTAATCTAAAAAGGAGTCTACGCCTGTGTCACGCATTCTTGAGCTTTGCTCGAGTGTTTGGAACCCCCAACAGATCGGATTAAACGTAGACATCTAAGCAATTCAAAGGAGTGTTGCTATATTAGCTACAGACAGCTACAATCAGCACGCGAGTACTGCGGAAATGCTATGTCTATCTATTCAAACTAAAATCGCTGGAGGGAAAGAAACCTTTTCGATAAACTCTATTCAGAAAGTTTAGAGAACCGGCATTTCCGAGGTAGTACAGGACGATTCTGATGCCATTAACGTGCATATTGCGTGATACAAGATGAAACAAATAAGTGCTCGTGCGGAAGAATTTCCGTCATTCCATTTGCTGCTGGAACATTCTGTAAGTAGGCTGTTTATGTTTTCTTTATGTAAGTAGGCTGTTTAGATTTTTATATTGGTAATGCCACGTAGCGCTCTGTATGAAAATCACTGGCTGTGCTGTGTGCAGCCTGTGGCTAGTTTGCATTGTTGTCTGCCATTGTAGTGTTGGGCAGCGGCAGCTGGATGTGAACAGCGCGTAGCGTTGCGCAGTTAGAGGTGAGCCGCCAGCAGTGGTGGATGTAAGGAGAGAGATGGCGGAGTTTTGAAATTACATATCGCTCGCTGTATTGCAGTAGTTCGAGTAACGAAGATTTTTGTGAGGTAAGTGATTTGTGAAAGGTATAGCTTAATGTTACTCAGGGCCATTCTTTTGTAGGGATTTTTGAAAGTCAGATTGCGTTGCGCTAAAAATATTATGTGTCAGTACAAGCATAGTCATGTATAAGTTGCTCAAAGGGGACGTTTCAATTCCATACCCTGTATAGTGGCTGGCGGAGTATATAAGTAAATACAGATGTATATGTGCATATATGTTTCAACATATCAGTGAAAACTGATGTGTAATCTTACTTAGCACCTAGAGACTGTAGAGGCCATAGGTTGCGTTCAGAGGGACAAATTTTAAAGTTATGGGCGAAAGATGCCTTATAGCATTATGATATAATATGAGCTTAACACTGTTGTAGTGTCATAAGATATCTTTGAGGTTTACATTTGTAGAGTAGGGGCAACATATGTGCTACATCCTTTCCAAATGGTGGAACGTTAGTTTGCAGCTATGTTATCTATGAAGGCCTTTTTTTTTTTTAACCCCAACAAGTCACGAAATTGAAACACAGTCTATCGCGTCTCACCACTTTCCAGTTATGGGTAAGGGCACACATAGCAGGGGGTAAGGGGGAGGGGTCAACACCCCCCCCCCCAAACCCACTAGCTCTTAGGAAAAGGGAAAAATATAGTGTAATGAACTGTTTTTCTTTCAAGAAAATGATTTAGAAGTCAGTAATAGGCCGGTTTTTAACAGGCTCGGAACTGGAAACTATTATGGGTACTTACAAGCCGCCGTTAATCTGCCAAAATCTTAAAAATATTTCATAGCCTCAGGTATACCCTTCCCCCTTCCCCCCCCCCTCCCCCTCCCCCCCCCACACACACCAGTAAGTATCTCGTGGCCTCCCTTACTTATCAGCGCACAGTGAGCAATTAAAGATGCCTAGAAAATAGTGTCTCCAAGTTTCGCCTGATTTCACGCTCTCCGCATCAGGTATATGTCATGCGTTTTCTTTATAATTACAGTTCTCTGTCGCATACTGCGGGTGCAACGAAGCTGGTCCTTCAGCATTTTAGATGGGAAGTGTTTGATCACCCACCGTATAGCCCAGACTTGTCTCTCTCTCTGTTTTTGATCTCTTCGCTCACAAGAACTGCTAGCTGGAAGACAGCGTTTTGGCACAGACGACGAGCTGCGGACCACCTTAGGGAATTGGTGGAAAGCGAAGGCGGCTGTCTTCTATGAGGAGGCTATTGGAAAGTTGGTACCACGCTACGACGAATGTCTACGTCGAGCGATGACTATGTAGAGAAAATAGCTGGAAGGTGCAGATAAATGTTGCAAATAAACGTTTATGATTTTCACTGTGGTTTACATTTAGCAACAGATCGGAGGGTGAAAAAAAATGCCCTCGTATTTGATGAAGTTTCACACACGTTATATCATTGAATTCCTCTATTAAAGTTCTTGCTGATGCCATAGAAATAAATATACATTTCCATCGATAAAGAAACGTCAGCGTTATAATTCGGCAGCTATAAATTACTTACGTACATCACAAAATTTGCCACATTTTCCGCAGTAACTTAACGTGTTTACTCGTCCTTTATATATTCTGTCTGCACTACCTTTACTGTCTCGTCCTGTGGACGTAAGAACGAACATGTTTTTCTCCCGAAGGTGAAGATATTGTGTAACACCCAGAGTGAGCCCACACTGTAGAAAAATACTGACTTTCGAGTGTACAAGAACGTAACGACTTCCTGCTTTCGGTTTGAATTTTTTTCATTCACAAAATTCTTAAACCGTATGCGTTAAAAATCAGAGGAATGCTTAAGGCATTATTTTACGAATTAACGAAAATTTAGAATAACAGTTAACTGAAACTGTATCCTGAAGTCGTTAAAAGTCCTGCGAACCGTACTATGAGTCCAAACGGTTATAATTCTGACTTAGAATTCTTGAACGAATTTTGACACTATAGTTAGTCATCTCGATCATAGTATTCACAGAGGTACAGTCGTGCTCAAAAGTATCCGAACGACCTGAATTGCATTTCGCCTGATACGAATGCAACCCACATAGCGCAGCTGTCTAGCAGGTCCTCTAATCGCCCCTCAGTACAGTCGTTTGACTATTGAAAATGGTTCCAACAAGTCACCACTAGAAAACACTGCTCTGTATCGCAATAACAAAAGATTTAAAGTAATACCAAGCTAATACAAATATCAGGGAACATCATATCACAGATAAGACGGTTTTTCAGGCTTTTAAGCTCACGTTTATTGCAATAAATGGCATACATGAAATTTTACCACTCTCATTAATACGTCAGATAGGTAATTCACGTAGTAAGTTCGTCGTATTCGGGATTTCCCCTTCAAAATAACATACTGTACTTATTATTTAACACAAAATGACATTAAAAATTAAAGTTATTCACGAGCAGCTAGTTGAGAATACGTATGAACTTCAAATGACACGACGAATCGTCTCGTTCTGCATATGGATTCAAACCCAGGTCATACAGACTAAGCAAAGACTTCGTGACTGACGGAAACTAACAGTCATTCCTGAACTAGTCATACAGAGACTGATATACCTCGATTTTAGACAGTATCAGTTAGCAAATATCAACTTTTAATTACATAACGTAAACATTGTTAACGGACGCGAATTCCTACCCAGCATCTATTGTTAACGAAGTACGAGAGATGTTAAATATTGCTTCTTCACAAGTAACTTACTTGAAATGCCGTGAGGTAAAGCTTTGTGTTGGACAGGGATTCGAACCCAGAACGTAATTAGATTGTCGTCGAAGCACAATGAACTGTGACATATCGGATTTTCTCGGCAGTAGCTAGATGTTTTAACTGAAATGACGAGACGAAACATTAATTTTTTCTTTCCCACGAATCCAACCTGGCACCTATCGCTGTTATATTCTAGAGAAAACGAACGTTAAAAATGGGTTTGTTACTCCAGCAGCGACATGTGAGCTTGTTTGAACTAGAAATAATATGACGCAGATTTCAGTGCTGATTGGGAATCGAGCCCCACACATAACGTTGTTGACTGCACACAAAGAGACGTCAGCTACCGAATTTTTCTCCACCAGCAGCTCGGAATAACATCCTTGAATTTACAATGATTTCGCAAACAGTTCTGTGTCTCTCTTGGGACTCAAAAACGTCAGATACCGTTAGTGTTGACAACGAATTAAAATACATTAAAAATCAAAATTATCATCCACCAGCAGATAGGTGTTCTCATGCTACAGCTTGATAATACAAAATGAAATCTTTAGTGCCGGGCCAGGATTCGAACCCTTCCACGCGCAATATGTGGAGATGTTGAGGAATCTGCAGTTTTGAACAAACAACAAATAGCAGTCGCGCTGTATTGTCACGAAGGGATCGAATTCCGCGTTAAGGGCGGTCTGAATTGCATTCCCTGATCAGAGACCAATTTTATCGACATACAGAACATACAGATGGAATAAGTGTCCTGTGACCCTACTTAGCGTTTGTGTCGTCACTAGAAATAAATAACTAGTGTAAGAAAGGTTACTGTTGATAGAGTTTCTACGTGTCGCGACTCCTGACTTTATTGTAGTTCAACCTCACGTCTACTTGGTGGAGAAGGAATATCATGTTTAACATGAATGTCAGACCACAATGCCATTATACCTTCTTAACTCGGCGTAGCCAGAAGAAAACAGAATCTGCCTCTCCTTATCAAAAATCATCAGCAGAAGTAGGAATCTAACCCAAACCATAAATATATGAACCTGGTATCAATCCAAGAGACCACCAAATTCTCTATCACTCATTTTTCTATCGTAACAACATTGCGCCACACTGGATGAGAATTCTGACACACACACTCCCTGTAGTGGTTTTCAGCATGTTCAGTACATTCATTTACTTGGTTGACCGAATCGCCATGAACTAGCTGCCTCGGCTACCCAGTGCATACATTCGAATCTATTTTGTAATCACCGAAATAAAATCACGTAACTGACACCTACACAGAACTGCCAACAGTGTAGGATGCAGAAATTTAAACAGGAGTTGTACCTTTCGACTTCAGCTACTCTATTGCGCTATCTGTTTGTTAAAAACGTCGTGCAGTGGAAAAGAAAAGCTGTAACTGTCTGTCTCTCACAAGTCTAGATCCGGCAATATGCATTATCTCACAGCACTGTGCAGTGCGCATGTTCTGGAGGATTTGTTATTGAGTTCTGGAGGTCTTGCAGCTATGTGTCAGCTAGTAGCGTAACGGCAAGCGTCGCGCACTGTTGGTAAGACGTCGCGTGTATGGGTACATTCACTGCTACATTTTTTTAAAACGCCGTACTTTTGTCTGCTGAAGTTAACCAATAATGGAACTTTGAACATAATTCCCTTCACTTTTCAACCCAAAATAGTCGCATGTGGAGAAAGGGCTAAGTTCTGCGACATTTTGTTCTTTTCAGGTTTAATAGATGGCCAGGCTGCAGATGCATCTCGAAACCTTTGTATTATGTGTGGGGAGAGCGCATCGTGCCGAAATACGTCAGAAAAGTATTTTCTACATTAGCTGTCGTGTGGCAGTGGCATTTTATTCTTCATAAAACCTTGTTTGACAGCTTTAACTCAGAACAGGTTTTCTACATGCATGTAATCAATAAACTGCATGTGCATTGTTAGACTGTTATAGATAACATCAGAGAATTCGCATATATGGTTGATGATTAATTTCTCTCTCATATTAACTGATGTTTTAACAACACTAAAAGAAACCGTACGAAAATTGTGCACTGTATTATAAGAAATGAAATAAAACTTCCCACGATAACGTTACGACGAAAGTCTGTTTCAATAAAACTGAGTATCTGTACACAAGCGTGCCTCTATCGGCACGAATTAGTAAAATACTACTCACTTAGATTTCGATTGCGTCTGTGTTTGATTGGTATGCTGTGTCATACTCAAGTGGTATGCAACTGTGGCATTATGTTATGTATTCCTAGAAACCCAAAATTTGTTTGTCGGCAGCGGAAAGAGGCGTTACCTGTTGTGCAGCATTGTTAAGTTTTTCACCATTGCACGCACTATGAGCCGTAAGTATTTTCTTGCGATTTCCTTAACGATGTGTGATCTGACTGATTGTAGCTCTTTCACAGAAGGGATAAAAAAAAGTTACAGTCAGCAAGACTGGAACCGCAAACCATAACAGACGCTTTCTCTCAGATTAACACGTTTCCACAGAGCTTTTTTTTTTACCGGACCGAGACTCGAACTCGGGACCTTTGCCTTTCGCGGGCAGGTGCTCTACCGACTTTTTTTATGGAGTAACAATAACAAACATAAACTGCTTCTAGTATTTTTGTTTAAATATATAAGACGATGACTTTTATAAAAAAAAATTCTGGGAATTGTAAATAAGTGGACTTTTTTTACATAATAGTGAAAAAAAAATATCCCGCTTCTGTCAGTACAAAACAATAACGGTCTACGTTCCTCTTTTAGGCGTGTACCCCGCTAACTGCGTTATACCTCGCGTTGGTGTCGGGTACGTCTTCACGTGTGTTTGTGGATCCTCTCCACTGTCCTGGTCCTTTCTTGTTCTGATACTTATAGACAACAATTACATTCTCCTACCCGGTACACCCCAACTGGGTGGGGGATCAAGCAAGTCACTCCCTAAAAAATTTGCGTAATATGTTCGATATTTCGGATGTCTCATAAGCTGTGAGTGATGTTCGTGTAGTAAGGCCCAGAAGTCGAACACATTCTTACTGCCGTCTCGGAAAAGATAACGCACAGTCAAACTTCGAATCCAAGTCACTGCGTTTGTCTTTGTTCGGGGATAATATGTCCTATCCGGGAGAAGTAGTGTGCGTGGTTCCATCGTTTGCGGCCCCACCCGAAGGAGGAAGGCGATCATTTTTTTGACCAAACACCATACTTTCGCCGAAGGTCCGCATATCAGGCGATGCTCCTCTGTGTCTATAACATTGCACTGCGGACACAGTGGCTCGTCCGCCATATGAATTGTATGCAACGTGGAACGAGTCACGTATTTCCCATTTACTTCCTGATACCACAGTGCGCGAGTTCCCGTATCAAGGTGTGGGTGGTGCACTGTACGCCATACTACTGACCACGGAACTGTTTGTTGGCGGCGCTCTACGGCATTGTTCGGCCGTCGTAGAGTCAAGATGTGATGTATATCACGTGCCGTTGCCGTCCTGGTAGTCTGTAGTTCCATATGGACATAACTGTGTTCCACAAAAAAGGTTCGCACATGGGGCAAGCGATGGTGAGATGTGAGCCACCGCTACCGGAGCCGAACGAGAAGAAGGTGGAGCGAGTTCGTCTATCAAGGTGCGCGTCAGACTTGTGTGGTGTCGTGTCCACATCTGTATCATTGTGGTTACATAAATAACCACTGCTCGGTCACGTACGTGGACAAGTCAAAGACCTCCACGACTACGAGGAAGGGTGAGGGTTTCGTATCCTACCTTAAAAAGCAGACCTGTGCTCACAAAATATCCTAGTGCCGCCAGGATTCGGCGGGCCAACACCACCGGCATAGGAAGAACTTGTGCCAGGTGGGGGATGCGAGAAGCTAGATAAGTGTTGGCAAAGGTGACCCGTTGTATCATATCCAGTGCCCTTAACCTGTGACTTCGGACACTCGCACGAATTGTCTGCAGATGATGTCTGTAGCTCAGTGCCGCTGTGCGTCGAACGTCTGTAGTGAAGATAATTCCTAGGCATTTCATCTTGTTGATCGGCTGTAATGGTGCTACACTTCCTGTCGGGAGTCCTCTCCCGATGTTCATCGCTCCCGCCTTTGCCATGTTCAGGCGACTTCCCGTAGCCATACAATACAAATTAATCCAATGCAAGGCCGCTCTTGCCTCTTCGCCTGACCTTGCTAAAATCATTAGGTCATCTGCGTATGTTCGGTATATAAACTTGTTGTGCCTTATCGTCATTCCTTGGAGCCGATTCCGGAGCCCGCAGAGCAGCGGCTCAATAGTGATGGCATACAATATCGTTGACAGCGGGCACCCTTGTCTGATCGATCGTGAGATGGTGATGGGTCCCACCAAGCGTCCATTGATGAGCACTTTGGATGCGGCTCCGTGGAGTAGTCTCATGACGACGGTGACAAAACTTTCCGGAAACTTCATTTTCGTCATCATGTACGTGAGATAAGCATGACAGCCTGTCAAATGCGCGATCGAAGTCTATCGATACCAATACACCCCGGAGACGACAAGTTGATGCCAGTGCGATAACATCGCGGTAGTCGCTGAGTGCCGTTTGTATATTGCTATGTCCTCCTACCTGGGTTTGGTCGAGTGAAATCACTTGGCGTATTACGCGTTTAAAGCGTGCTGCAAGTATCCTGGCGTAGATCTTGTAGTCGCAAGGGTCAGTGGCTGGTAGGCCTGTATCCCTGTGCCGCCAGATGGTTTGTGGATGGGGATGATCATTCCTTCCACGAAGGAGGGTGGAAGAGGCACGTTGGGAGACATCAATTCGCAGTACATGGCAGTCCATCGTGGAGTCATGAGATATTTAAATGTGCGATAGACCTCTAACGGAAACCCGTCGGGCCCCGGCGATTTGTGCGACGCTCCCTTATCAATCGCTTCCATTACGTCGTCAACTGTGATTTCACCTGTTAACTCCAGATTGGCCGACTCGTCGAGACACGCGGAGAGCGTTCGTCGGACCTCATGAAAGGCTGCCTGATCGTGTTCCGCTTCTTCATAGAGATGACCGTAGTGTTCCACAAAAGCGTTGGCAATATCTTTTTGCGTTGTCATGCGGCGACCATCTGGCAGTACGACTGTCTGTATTAAGCTTCTGCAGCTACGTTGTTTTTCTCTGATAACGTGATACATCGACGGTGATTCTCCACGGACTCGTTCAAAGGCCCTTGCACGGATTGCGACACCCTCCAGACGGCGCCGCGTTGTGGAAATTATTTGGGCCTGTGCTCGTTTTATACTGGCACGACGCTCCTGTGAAAGTGCTTGTACAGAAAGTTCGCGGAGCATCGTGAAATAAAATTCCGTCGTGTGTCGCCTCCACATCATCTGATCTCTTCCGTATGCAATTAACGCTCGGCGCAATGCAGGCTTAACGCATTCCAGCCACCACTGCAACGCCGTCGGATATGTCGGGAGGTGTCGTTCACACACGTGCCAAGTGCCTTCGACTAAGCGTCTGCACTCAGGTTCCCTGACGTGTGCTGTATTCAGTTTCCAAACACTGCGACGCCTCCACACTTGTTGACGACTCAGGGAGACCGTGCATATATATGCTATGTGATCTGAAAAGGCGACAGGCCACAATTCCGCATCGAGGATCGCAGGTTCGAGACGACGTGTTACGTAAATGGGATCGAGACGACTTGCAGAGTGACTCGTGACGTAGGTGTATCCACGTCTGTCGCCATGTATCGTCTCCCATGTATCAATGAGATTCATGTCCTGTATGAGTTGACGCAGTTCCGGGCATGAAGTATAAGGTGGGTGTTGATCTTTTGGTGCGAGCACGTAGTTGAAGTCGCCTCCAAATAAGACATGTTCATATCGACCTAAGAATAGTGTTGCAATCTCCTCTGCGTAAAATCGGGATCGGTCGCGCCGTCTGTCGGACCCCGACGGTGCGCAAATGTTAACGACCCGTACTGCCAGCACTCTGAGCGCCAGTCCTCGCGCTGACGGCAGGTACACCACGTCCTCGGCTACTATGCCGCTACGTAGAAGTATCGCTGTTCCGCTGCCGCCGCCGGTAGTAGGTGTAATGTACGTATCGTACTCATGGAGGTCGGGGAAGCTCTCAACACATACTTCCTGCAGCAGAACGATGTGGACGTCTGACGCATGCAACGTGTCTCGTAATAACTGCAATTTGACAGGCGTTCTGATCGTATTAATATTAATAGAGGCTGTTCGATATGCCTGCCGCTGTTCCTCAGTGCGTAAAGCGCACATGAACGCTTATGTTAATTTGTGTGCTGCTGCCGGGTGACATGCTGTCTGTGCGTCAGTCTGCATCTTCTGCGTGGTTAACATCCGGTGGACGCAGCACTCGCCATTGCGGGTGCGTCGTCGGTGTGTGGGTCAGTATCGGATTCGTCGGCCCAGTTCCTGTGCTGGAGGTCCAGCTCCCGTCGTGTCTCTCCGGCCGAGCTGACCGAAGGCGGTGGCATTGCTGCGGTGGGTGGAGGGACTCCTTCCGTGGGCTTTCTGTCCGGTGTGTCTGTATTCAACACCTGTCTAGCACGATTCGCGTCGTACTGCTGTGTGGGAGGTAGAACCTCACGTTGTGCATCAGGATGCACTGTATCGACGTTACACCCAAGTCCGTCTGACGTGGACTGCAGTAAGCAGGTATCCGACGGCACTAGCCGTCGTTTCTTGTGGCGCTTCGGCGATCGTTGTTTGCGCGTGTGCGCCTCCGTATCCGAGTGCGGACGTGACTCCCGGTGCTCAGGAACGAAAGCAGCTGTCGGCACAACAGCAGGATCAATTTCCATACCTCCTACCTATTCTTTCCGCTCGGTTAAGGGCGTCGTCGCCGCCGGAGCGGCAGAAGTGTGCGTCGTTTCGTCACTGGAGGCGGTCTCTGCTGCAGTCGGTTGCCGTAAACTATCAGGATTCTGTAGCTGGTCATTCTTCGGGATGGGATCTGTTCGAAATGCGTCCGCATTCGTTAGTGGCAGCGGCGTCAACGTGGACGGAGGCACGGGTTCCCCGTTTAGAACTTGCACTATCCTCCGCTGCATACATTGGGAACGGACGTGGCCTTCTTTCCCGCAGGAGCATGTTTTGAGTTGTCCATCGTAGATGACTATAGCTCTGCATCCGCCGATGAACAAGTACGGGGGTACATGTTGTGTCAGTTCTATTCTGATTTGACGCACACCATTGAGAATGGGGTAAGTCATGAAGTTGGACCATTTTTCCTCAACGTGGCTAAGCACTCTTCCATATGGGCGTAAGGCGTCAACGACCAAGTCAGACGGAACCTTGAAGGGAAGTTCGAAAATACATATGTTTCATAAGCCCACTCCTGCGTGATCAATAGTTACTTCCCCAACATGTCCATCAGAGTGACGAAATTTGAGTCCATGTTTAGTATCTCGGATGATTCTGTCACATACTGCATCGTTAATCAGCTTGACGTAAACGACACTGCTTACTATGGAGAGGTGGATTCCGATAAGTTCGTTGTAGTCTAGTTTAACTTCGTCTCGTAGGAACCTTTCTATTTCATAGGCTTTCGGTCTCGCATATTCATTCGAAAAAATAATCTTGAGAGTCGACTTTCGGTATGAATGTGCCATTCTATAGCGAGTCGTCTAAACGCGCGAGTACGCCGAAGGGGTAAACAACTGCGCGAGCGCAAACTTCTCCGGCAGGGACGTAAACAGACATCCGTGCCGTAGCACCGCCGAAGGCAGACTATCGGAAGGAGGCGTTACCTGTCGTACAGCATTGTTAAGTTTTTCACCATTGCACTATGAACCGAAAGTATTTTCTTGCGATTTCCTTAACGATGTCTGATCTGACTGATTGTAGCTCTATCACAGAAGGGATAAAAAAAGTTACAGTCAGCAATACTGGAACCGCAAACCATAACAGACGCTTTCTCTCAGATTAGCACGTTTCCACAGAACTAGGGAAGAGGCATGCGCTTAGGTCTCTACTTACGAGATCAGAAGTGGCTAGAACTCGTAAACCGCTATTTAAAGGACGAGATTAGATGCGATTTTCACTTGCAAAGACTTTCCTGGGCTGAAAACCGTAAATTTACCGTCTTCTGTTACATCTCAAGCGTTAATAATAACACAAATTATTCAATGGAAATGACAGGAAAAATCAATTGAACTTTGAGGCTTAATTCCGTGCACACCAGGAAGTAACTCGTCGATCACAGAGTTGCCAAATATACCTTGCCTTGTTGCCAAATCTCAGTTACATAACCAGCAGGAAGAAGACGAACCGATGTGATCCGACAGTTGGCTGGGAAGTGACCATAGCTGACGTCTCAAAGACGTGGCAGTTACGGCCTGGAATACATAATCCGTCTGATTCACATTTATGTAACTGGGTTTAGGGACTGGAGCGTAGTTACTAATAATAATCAGAACTGACTGCAAACTGAGCTTCATAAATCAGTATCTCTCATAGTTGTTTTTATATATCTTTCGTAAGTGTACTCTAAACTAAGAAAATCATTGACGAACGTTTTCGTGCCTCGCCGATAGTCGAGCACAACAAACAAATAAAAATAAAGAAAGACTGTGTGCGCGTGCGCGCGTTTGTGTGTGTGTGTGTGTGTGTGTGTGTGTGTGTGTGTGAGAGAGAGAGAGAGAGAGAGAGAGAGAGAGATATATATATAAATAAAAAAGAATGAGAGAGAGTAAAAAATTGTTGCAAAAAAAACTGAATCATGGTATGTAAAGAAATCTTTCATTAAAATGACACGTTCTACATCATTACGAAATGTCGTATTCATGATCTATGGAACAAGTATTAATCTAATCTAATCTAATCATATCATATTGCTGACTAATCATGAAGAGGCACGAATTACAGAAATTTTCGCCAATATCAGTAACCAAATCTAAACATGAAAAAAAAGACGACAGTTTTTGTAATAGACCGGGACTCCTTTGAAGACCCTTTCGTCCCTGTTAACTAACCACGAAAGATGTGTGATATATCTCCATTCAGAAGGAACAAAGTGTTCATGCATTTAAAGATGAAGCGCGTGATGTGAAGTTCTGTGACGGAGATACGAACGCAGCACGCAATCGGATTGTTAACTAAGTAAAATCAAATGTTACGCATCGGTTTTTCTTACCAGCTGCTAGATGTTTGAATCTAAAATAAGGATACAAATTGTTGTGCCTGAGCGACAATCGAACCGCACACCTACCGTCCTTCTTTATCATTTACGAACATAGCTTAAGTACCACTTGCTTACTCACAAACAGTAAGATGTATGCGTGTTTGACCAGAAATAACGACACCTATTGCGATTGTTGGCAACACATGAATATACATTAAAAATGCACGTTGTAAGAGGTATGCGCTGCCTGCGATATGAGAATCGCTGACCAAAGAGCAGTGTTGACTGCAGTACGAACTGTCTAACTGTGGCAGTTGTTGTGGCTCGTCGCTAGTCTTAGGTGGTCTGCGCTTGTCTGCACTCTGCTCAGGTCGGGAATCTAGAGATAGAGTATTATTGTATAAGGTAAACAAGCAGCGTCGCGCATATCTAGTAATCTATCTGAACTGTCATCCAAATGTTTTAAAAATATCCTAATAATAATTTTGGTAATATAACGTATTTTTTTAAAAAAAAAGCATTCATTTCAAAAAAATCAGTTGCTTCCTTTCACAAATCACAAATGTATAGGCCAGCATTGCACGGAGCTGTGCCGAAAAATTTTTTAGGTAAGAGCAGATAAATTCGCCGTTTTTATTGAGGTAAGAATTTTTGCTTTTATTCAGAATGATCTTACAGGGCCACGACGCAGCACTGCTGTCGTCCAAATTTTACCAGGTTACCGAATTTTTTTTTTTTTATTATGAGGCTTAGGAATTTTTCTGTTTCGTGCTTACATTAAATGAGAAAAGAATTTTGTGGGTACATTAAATGGGAACCAGTTTTGTTCTGAGGTCACACAAAAATTAGAATCGCTACCTATAATAATTACTTTTAATTTCAATTTTTAATTTTTTGTGGGGAGGTTACACTAAATTTGAATCACATTCATTATTCATATTTAAATACATTTAATTATTTCGTGTGGGGAGGTTACACTTGGCGACATCCGGCCAGGATCGTATTTCTTTGTGAATCTCTGAGAAGTAGTCATATATCTGCTCTCATTTACTTAAATGTACTTTGCGTCTGGCGCAACGCATTTATTAATTTGTCACTTTTTTTTTCACAGATCATCGGCAATTTATTGCTCTTTGTTGTAATTGTGTTTGTTCCATTTTTGATTCGTCTTTGTTTCATTTTTGTGCTTAATTTTGATTTGTGGAAAATGCCGCGAAAAACTGTTACCAGAACATCGCGATGTGTAATGAGTGAAATAGCCGACTCGAATAATTTGACCGATAATACTTGCGACACTCAGTGTAATAATGATAATCCTCAATTTACAGACAATCAGTGCCTACCGACCACTAGTAATGATTTTAATCCTAATGATCAGCAAACAAATTTACGTAACGAACAGACAAATTTTTCTAACGAATATGAACAGTGTAATCAGAATACGTCAGATTTATTTGATTCCGGTATAGTGACCAACAGTGCACATCCGATTAGCAAATATTTTCAAGAATCACAGTATAAGCAAATGGTTACACAAAACGTGACACATACAGATATACCATCACACAGTACAGAGAATAGAGCCGATAATTTTGGCTGGGATCAATTTATGGCATTATTACAACAACTCAATGAAAAACTAGACAATGAGCACAAACAACTTGATGAAAATCTCAAACGAATTAATGAATCGTACAAACAACGTAATGAAAATCTCGGACAGTGGAATGAAAAACTAAACAACAATTTCAAACAACTTAATGAAAAACAGGACAACCTTAATGAAAATTCCAAACAGTTGAATGAAAAACACGACAACCATTTTCAACAACTTAATGAATCGTGCAAACAACTCAATGAAAAATACGATGATAATCCTTCAAATACAGACAATCAGTGCATACCGACCACTAGTAATGATTTTAATGCTAATGATGAACAAACAAATTCAATTGTGTCCTCTGTTAATTTAACGGCAATTGATGACGCGGCACGTTCCATTATAATGAACGGTGCCCAATTTGACACACCCGGTTTGCAAAATTTACGTAACGAACAGATAAATTTTTCTAACGAAAATGAACAGTATAATCAGAATACGTCAGATTCATTTGATTCCGGTGTAGTGACCAAAAGTGCACATCCGATTGGCAAACCTTTTTGTGAATCACAGAATGACCAAATGGTTATACAAAACGTGACATACAGATACACCATCACACGGCACAGAGAATAGAGTCGCTAATTTTGGCTTGGATCAAATTATGACAGTATTGCTACAGTTTAAGAAAGAACAAGACGACAGTTTTAAACAACTTAATGAATCGTGCAAACAATTTAATGAAAGTTTCAAATAGTCGAACGTAAAACACAACCTTAATGAACAGAACAAATAACTCAGTGAACAGATTACAGCCGTTACCGTGCAACGTCATGCTACTAAATAACAATTATGTGAGGAAATTAAGGCTTGTGCTAGTAACAGTAGTGAAGAAATTAGATCTGTTGCACAAGAATTAACTAATACACATGGAGCCACAACAGAATCACTTAAAGATGAAATTAATGTAGTCACTGAACAATGTTCAGAAAAAGCAACACAGTTACGCGACGAGTTTAAATTAATGTCAGTAGAAGTTTCACGCACTCGGGATACGGAAGTCGATAAGAAGTTTGAACAACAGAACAGCCAAATTGACGAATGTTTTAAAGTGACAGAAATGAAAAATGTTTCAGTCACAGCATACGCCACATTCCGAACATTTCTCACAGTCACACAGCCAGTATAATTTAGGTAATTTACAGAGATCACGCGACTTAGAATCCGAAGTGACACAGACAAACAGATTCTCATGCAATCATAAACCTGTTTACACATTCAGAGACGATAACGTTGATTACAAGCAATTTTTATCCGTAAAAAAATCTAATGTACTTAAAAATGACAGAGCACAGGTACACGCTTTGGACTGGATACGAGAATTTGCTTTTCTATTTTCATCAGCATTGCCTGTAACGGAGAAACTGAAATTTATTTGCAGCACGTAATAAACCTCAGGGGATTCATTACGCTTCGATGAATATGTGCCGTAGCGTGCACAGGGCCCCGAACCGTAGTAGTGCTATTTCATCTTTAGTTTTCTGCACTGCTGCCTTCTCTTTTACTATCCTTTATATCTATCAAAACAGCTCTTCAACTATCGATCTATCTAGAATTAGAATTGTGTAAAGAGAACCCGATATGACAAGTTTTACCGAAAGTGACAATTTTCATTAGACACTCCAGAACTATCAGCGTAATTTTAATGAAAGACAGAAGTGTAATCATCAGCAATCAGATTATTCCTTCATAAACAAAAACTTTTCATATAATAACCAAGGTCAACAAGCATACAGTAATTACAATCAGCCACGCTATTTCAATAGCAAAGGTAATAGACGCTTCAGGAACGACAACCACCAGAACTTTAATAACAGACAAAATTTTAATTATCAGTATCGTCAAAATTATCAGCAACAGGAAACATATTTTGGTAACAATAGAGGTTTTTCTCAACAACAGCATCAAAACCAGCCGGTTAGCATACCTAACCAACAATGCAGTCTGCAAGGTCAACCAAGCCTTAATGTTTCGCCGCCTACACGTATAGCGTCAGCTCCGCCAATTAGCAATGCACAGCAACAAGGAAATCAGTACGTACAGAAAACACACCATTTCAATTCCTATCGCAATGCACCATATAGCAATGACTATCATGACAGACGTAAAAATAATGGTCACAATTTTCAGCGTACGTTTAATAACAGTCGGTTTTATCAGCAGCAAAATCATCCGCTACAACATATTATCATGAATGAACCAGACAGTAGATATCATTCCGAACGTAATACGTCAGGAAGAAATAACAGAACAGTACAAATAGTGGAAATGCCACAGCATCCTCCCGAAAATAACAGCACGTCAGATAGAATTTGACTAGATACAGTACAGGTTGCATCTTCCAGCAACGCAAGCAATGCTTTTCACACGCAGAATCTTGTTCACGAAAATGTTACTATTTTTGACGACATCCGAGACACTCTTTTGCAGGAAAGACCGGTTGTTCAAAAAACCATTTCACACCCTGTCATTGGAGTAAAGATTGGATCATCCAAATTTTCAGCAGTAATCGATTCTGGATCACCTATGTCAGTTATAAATGAGGAAACTTTCAACGAATGGAACAAAGAGAATACCTATCCTACGTTACCATTAGGCAAAACTAAAGTAAAAGGAGCAGTATCTGGTAAAGGAGTAGATGTAAAATTACAGAGACATTTATCATTTTGTATTGCAGGTCATACATTTCACTCAAATTTTTGGATTGTTCCCTTATTGACGACAGACGTTATTTTAGGTACGAATTTTCTGGTACAACACGACGCAATTATTGACTTTCAAAACTACTATTTAATGTTAAAGGATGAAAATGTACATCTGGCTTTAGAATTTCAGCACTCTTTATCTGCAGAAGAACAAACAATTAATCGTACAGAGGTCATTTCCGGATCACGTGACATAGACTGTCATTCCACATTGTTCACAGATACGTACGTACACAACTATAATACTCCAGACGAAGCTGACTATGACGTTATGCAAATGATTTCTGATAAAGTTAAACAGAGCAGTGCAAATACAGACGACGAACGCACGCAACTACGCAAAATTCTTTTACAGTAAGCTCCAGTTTTTGACAATGTTCCTGGTACTATGTCCGGTTTTATGTATGAATTTCAGGTTAAACAGCACGACACATTTAAAGCCAAACATTATCCCATTCCGTGTATTCACAGAGAACAAGTTAAGAAAGAATTGCAAGCTATGCTTGACCAAGATATTATTGAACCGGCAGTTAGGCCGTACATAAATCCACTCCATATTGTTAAGAAAAAGGATGGTTCACTTCGTCTCGTACTTGATTCGGGTCACATCAACGACATTATTATTAATGAAACAGATCGCCCACAAACACTAGAAGACCTTCTACAGAAATTTCATGGTACTGCTATTTATTCCACATTAGATTTGAAATCGGGATTTTGGCAAATTCAACTCCATCCGAACTGCAGAAAGTACACGGCTTTTCTCTGTTTTGGTGACTGTTATCAATTTTGTAAATTTCCGTTCGGTTTAACTATTTCTTCAGCAGCATTTATTCGCGGTTTGAATACTATACTTCCGACAGAACTTAAAGACAGAATCACAACGTACGTAGACGACATTCTTATTGCAGAAGCTACTGAACACAATCTGATTCTTGAACAACTGTTGCAAACTTTTCGTGCACAAGGACTCACAGTTAATCTCAGTAAATCGCATTTTGGCAAAACTTCTATAAAATTTCTTGGACATGTAATCTCAGCAGAAGGCATTGCGCCTGACCCGGAAAAACTTCAAGCTTTACGTGACATTACTGTTCCTACGACGAAGAAACAACTACGCAGCTTTTTGGGTTTAATTAACTTTTTTCGTAAATTTATTCATTACTCTGCTTTAGACACCCCTACATTATGTCAATTGACAGGTAAAAACACTATTAGGTCCTGGGATAGGCAAGCAAATTCTGAACTTATGAACCTGAAACAAGCTTTGTTGAATGCACCACTTTTATCACACCCGGATCTTGCTAGAGGTTTTTCCATTGCCACCGACAGTTCTAGCACCGCTTTGGGCGTGCACATTTTTCGGGAAATTGAGGATGATGGTACTGCGGTGATTGTGAGCATCGATTTTGCAAGTCGCATTCTGTCCCCTGCTGAACGCAATTATTCTGTTACAGAACTTGAAACATTATGTGTTGTTTGGGCATTTACGAGATTTCGGCATTTTCTTTATGGAAGACACACTACCGTTTACACAGATCATAGAGCTATACAGTTTTTACTTTCCGCTAAACTTACACACGACAGATTAAGCAGATGGAAACTTTATTTACAGGAATTTAATTTTACAATTATTGTTCACATTCCCGGCACACAAAATATTGTAGTAGACGCACTATCCCGTTTCTCTCAGCAACAATCAGCAAGACATCGCAACCAACTCCTGCAAAGCAAATTTCAGCGTCATGTACATTCAACAAGTTGCATTTGAAAATTTCATTTCGTCGTCATTACAAGACATAGCACAAGAGCAGAGTGAAGACAACGTATGGAAAGAAATTAAACACCTTTGGCAAGATAGGAATAATGTTACCACTAGAAACCATTACATTGTACGGAATAATATTCTGTTTCGCCGCTCTCACCCTGACAGCAACAATTGGTTATTATGTATTCCTGACGAGCTTGTTAACAAATTAATTCGGTATACTAATTTAAGTTACGCACATTACGGAGCCAAAAAATGTTTTCTGATACTGAGACAGAACTGTTATTTTACCAACAAGGAGAAACGTATTCGACGAGTTTTAGCGTCATATAAAATCTGCCAGAAAGCTAAGTCAGATACGACTTCACATATTCCTCCGTTACATCCTATTGTACCTGTTAAATTGAGACACGTGGCTGCTGTAGATATTTTTGGTCCGATTCCCAGAACTAATAGTGGTTTTTGCTACAACTTTGTCGCTGTTGAACTCACTTCAAAATTTGTTACCTTCACTCCGTTACGCAAAGCTACTGCTAAAACTGTTTCGAAAGCATTTGTAAAACATTTTCTATTCCATGTAGGGCATGTATTGAAAGTAATTTCCGACAATTTTCGGTCTGCTATATGGACACGTATGTTACGAGCTAGAAACATTTCTCCGATCTATATATCCAGGTACCATGCTTCTTCGAACCCTTGTGAACGATTAATGAAAGAAATTGGTAAACTGTGTAGGATATACTGCTATAAAAAACGTATTGATTGGGACACACACATACTCTCATTCCAAGATGTAATTAATTCCTTACCAAATGAATCTACTATGCTATCTCCGACTGTTATACTGACAAATATTGAACCACCTAACAAAATTAAAGAATTAGTAACCTTTTCTACATCTCGTCGACTACGACACCATGAAATAATTGACATTGCGCTGAACAACATCAAACGTGCCGCAGAGCGCCGGAGAAGACAGCAAAAACAGGTTTGTACACGCCGTGACTTTCACATTGGACAGAAGATATTAGTACGCACACATTATTTATCCAACAGGGGAAAGAATAGGTGTAGTAAATTTGAGCTTCTATACGCAGGTCCATATCGAATTCGCATCATTACTCACCCCAATGTAGTACACGTCGAAACTTTAAGAACCAGAAAAAGTAAAGACAATCACCGTGTCTCCAATATTAAACCCTTTATTAAATGAATATACTTTATGATTTATCACACTGTAATGCCATTTCCTGATTTTTATATGACCAATGATGCAATTATTTTTGTGTGACTACTTACTGATGATTGTCGTATATTTTTCTTGGCAAGTGCCCGGCAAGGTAAGGTTAGCAGGTCGCTTTTCTTGTCGTTACACATCAGACCGTGCACATTTTTCCAGATAAACTTACATATCTTATGACTACTTATGCAATTATACTTATATAAACACTTACTGATGATCATCGTATTTTTTCTTGGCAAGTGCCCGGCAAGGTAAGGTTAGCAGGTCGCTTTTCTTGTCGTTACACATCAGACCGTGCACATTTTTCCAGATAAGCTTACATATTGTATGACCAATTATGCAATTATATCTAGTGACATATTAATTTTATCAAATTATTTCTCGATTAAAGTCTTGAACTCCCGCCTTTATCAACTACACAACATACAAGCTGAACAAAGAAAGGCATTTCTTGTCGTTACACATCAGACCGTGCACATTTTCCATTCCTCATGTATGTATGATTGTTTTCCTGTTTTGTTTGTATGCACTATGAAATATTTAAGATATAACAAACACCAGTTGACTTTGACATTTTGCCTTATGATATCTCAACATCGTGACTATTTTACATTTTTTTTGCTGCTACATTGTGATACTCTGTGTACATTTTTGCACCTGCACACTGTCTATGTTTTTGACATGTTACGTTTTCCGTCATGCTATGCTGTATGCTCAATTATATCACTAGAAACCAGTTTTTATTTAATGGGTATATGATTTAAATGCAAGACATTAATCATTGTTCATCATTTTCAGAAAGCAATAACGTGTCAAAGAAATAAATTAAACAAACCACAGTGGACTACTATGAAACGGGAATTTCACCTTCGGAATGAACGAAAGAAGATGCAATACCTCGTCACGAAGAGTAAATGGATCAGAAGACTGTGTGCGCGCGCACACACAGTCTTTTTTTTATTTTTACTTGTTTGTTGTGCTCAACTATCGGCGAGGCACGAAAACGTTCGTCAATGATTTTCTTAGTTTTGAGTACACTCACGAAAGATATATAAAAACAACTATGAGAGATACTGATTTATGAAGCTCAGTTTGCAGCCAGTTCCGATTATTATTAGTAACTACGCTCCAGTCCCTAAACCCAGTTACATAAATGTGAATCAGACGGATTACGTATTCCAGGCCGTAGCAACCGCGTCTTTGAGACGTCAGTTATGGTCACTTCCCTGCCCACTGTAGGATCACATCGGTTCGTCTTCTTCCTGCTGGTTATGTAACTGAGATTTGGCAAGAAGGTAAGGTATATTTGGCAACTCTGTGATCGACGAGTTACTTCCTGGTGTGCACGGAATAAAGCCTCAAAGTTCACTTGATTTTTCCTGTCATTTCCATTGAATAATTTGTGTTATTATTAACGCTTGAGCTGTAATAAAAGATGGAAAATTTACGGTTTTCAGCCCAGGAAAGCCTTTGCAAGTGAAAATCGCATCTAATCTCATCCTTTAAATAGCGGTTTACGAGTTCTAGCCATTACTGATCTCGTAAGTAGAGACCTAAGCGCATGCCTCTTCCCTAGTTCTGTGGAAACGTGCTAATCTGAGAGAAAGTGTTTGCGGTTCCAGTCTTGCTGACTGTAGCTTTTTTTATCCCTTCTGTGAAAGATCTACAATCAGTCAGATCACACATCGTTAAGGAAATCAGTTGCATACCACTTGAGTATGACACAGCATACCAATCAAACACAGACCCAATCCAAATCTAAGTGATTAGTATTTTACTAATTCGTGCCGATAGAGGCATGCTCGTGTATAGATACTCAGTTTTATTGAAACAGACTTTCGTCGTAAGGTTATCGTGGGAATTTTATTTCATTTCTTATAATACAGTGCACAATTTTCGTACGGTTTCTTTTAGTGTTTTTAAAACATCAGTTAATATGAGAGAGAAATTAATCATCAACCATATATGCGAATTCTCTGATGTTATCTATAACAGTCTAACAATGCACATGCAGTTTATTGATTACATGCATGTAGAAAACCTGTTCTGAGTTAAAGCTGTCAAACAAGGTTTCATGAAGAATAAAATGCCACCGCCACACGACAGCTAATGTAGAAAATACTTTTCTGACGTATTTTGGCACGATGCGCTCTCCCCACACATAATACAAAGGTTTCGAGATGCATCTGCAGCCTGGCCATCTATTAAACCTGAAAAGAACAAAATGTCGCAGAACTTAGCCCTTTCTCCACATGCGACTATTTTGGGTTGAGATGTGAAGGGAATTATGTTCAAAGTTCCATTAGATCGATAACTTCAGCAGACAGCAGTACGGCGTTTTAAAAAAATGTAGCAGTGAATCTACCCAAACCCACGACGTCTTACCAACAGTGCGCGACGCTTACCGTTACGCTACTAGCTGACACATAGCTGCAAGATCTCCAGAACTCAATAACAAATCCTCCAGAACATGCGCATTGCACAGTGCTGTGAGATAATGCATATTGCCGGATCTAGACTTGTGAGAGACAGACAGTTACAGCTTTCCTTTGCCACTGCACGACGTTTTTAGCAAACAGATAGCGCAATAGTGTAGCTCAAGTCGAAAGGAACACTTCCTGTTTAAATTTCTGCATCCTACACTGTTGGAAGTTCTGTGTAGGTGTCAGTTATTTTATTTCGGTGATTACAAAATAGAGGCGAATGTATGCACTGGGTAGCCGAGGCAGCTAATTCATGGCGATTCGGTCAACCAAGTAAATGAATGTACTGAACATGCTGAAAACCACTACAGGGAGTGTGTGTGTCAGAATTCTTATCCAGTGTGGCGCAACATTGTTATGATAGAAAAATGAGTGGTAGAGAAGAGAATTTTGTGGTCTCTTGGATTGATGCTAGTTTTGTATACTTATGGTCTGGGTTCGATTTCTACTTCTGCTGATGATTTTTGATAAGGAGAGACAGATTCTGTTCTCTTCTGGCTACGCCAAGTGAAGAAGGTATAATGGCATTGTGGTCTGACATTCATGTTAAACATGATATTCCTTCTCCACCAAGTAGACGTGAGGTTGAACCACAATAAAGTCAGGAGTCGCGACACGTAGAAACTCTATCAACAGTAACCTTTCTTATACTAGTTATTTATTTCTAGTGACGACACAAACGCTATGTAGGGTCACAGGACACTTATTCCATCTTTTATTTGAGATTCTGTATGTCGATAAAATTGGTTCTGATCTGGGAATGCAACTCAGACCGCCCTTAACGCGGAATTCGATCCCGTGACAATACAGCTCGACTGCAATTTGTTGTTTGTTCAAAACTGCAGATTCATCAACATCTCCACATATTGCACGTGGAAGGGTTCGAATCCTGACCCGGCACTAAAGCTTTCATTATGTATAATCAAGCTGTAGCATGAGAACACCTATCTGCTGGTGGATGATAATTTTGATTTTTAATGTATTTTCATTCGTTGTCAACACTAACGGTATCTGTCGTTTTTGAGTCCCAGTGAGACACAGAACTGTTTGCGAAATCATTGTAAATTCAAGCATGTTATTCCGAGCTGCTGGTGGAGAAAAATTCGGTAGCTGACGTCTGTTTGTGTGCAGTCAACAACGATATGTGTGGGGCTCGATTCCCAGTCAGCACTGAACTCCTCGTCATATTATTTCTAGTTCAAACAAGCTCACATGTCGCTGCTGGTGTAACAAACCCATTTTTAACGTTCGTTTTCTCTAGAATATAACAGCGATAGGTGCCAGGTTGGATTCGTAGGAAAGAAAAAATTAATGTTTCGTCTCGTCATTTCAGTTAAAACATCTAGCTACTGCCGACAAAATCCGATATGTTACAGTTGATTGTGCTTCGACGACAATCTAATAACGTTCTGGGTTCGAATCCCTGTCCAACACAAAGCTTTGCTCACGGCATTTCATGTAAGTTACTTGTGAAGAAGCAATATTTAACATCTCTCGTAGTTCGTTAACAGTAGAGGCTGGGTAGGAATTCGCCTCCGTTAACAATGTTTACGTTATGTAATTAAAAGTTTATATTTGCTAACTGATACTGTCTAAAATCGAGGTATATCAGTCTCTGTATGACTAGTCGGGAATGACTGTTAGTTTCCGTCAGTCGCGAAGTCTTTGCTTAGTCTGCATGACCTGGGTTTGAATCCATATGCAGAACGAGACGGTTCGTCGTGTCATTTGAAGTTCATACATATTCTCAACTAGCTGCTCGTGAATAACTTTAATTTTTAATGGTTTTTTTGTGTTAAATAATAAGTACGGTATGTTATTTTTAAGAGGAAATCCTGAATACGACGAACTTACTACATGAATTACCTATCTGACGTATTAATGAGAGTAGTAACATTTCATGTATTTTATTTATTGCAATAAATGTGAGCTTACAAGCCTGAAAAACCGTCTTATTTGTGATAAGATGTTCCCTGATATTTTTAGTACCTTGGTATTACCTTACATCTTGAGTTTTTGCGATAAAGAGCAGTGTTTTCTAGTGGTGACTTGTTGGAATCATTTTCAGTAGTCAAACGACTGTACCGAGGGGCGATTGGAGGACCTGCTAGACAGCTGCGCTATGTGGGTTGCATTCGAATCAGGCGAAATGCAATTCTGGTCGTTCGGATACTTTTGAGCACTACTGTACATGCAGGTATAAGGGACTGACCGAAAAGTAACCGCATTTCTCTACACAAGTAAGGACACGTACGGGAAAAAATTTTTGTTTCTGTATAAATAATGCGAAATAACTGCCCTACTCGTCATCTAGGGCAAACTGATGTAGATCTATAGAGTGAAGGAATGTGGCTCGTATTAAGATAGCTTCGGGAATATATACACAGAAAACTAGACGAATATCATTTACATCACTGAACTGTGCAATATTTTATGACTTTTCTTGAGACCAAATAAAACCTGTGTGAGAATGAACTTATAGTGCAAAATCCAGTTACATACAACTTAGCTCGCTCTTTCACGTGACACTCAGAAGGCCATAGACAATAGGGCAAAACTGATACCGTGCTTTTTTAGGAAACAGTTCGACGCAGATGCTTAGGAAACAATGTATATGCTATCAATGTTTGAATTAAAAGCAGTCTTGGTTGCGACTTATTCTTTTATTAACAACGCGTTTCGCATATGTAGGGTATCTTCAATTCATCTTAAAAATTTCCTTTCATGACCTACTAAAACTAATTAAATGGCTCTGTGCTACACTGATGCACGTTTCTAATCAAACGTCTTCCACGGAGCCCATTTATTAATTTAGTATGTAGTAAAAGGGACATTCTAAGATGGTCTGAAGATGTCCCTTGAAGGCGAAACACGATATTAATAAAGGAATAAGTTATAACCAAGACTGTTGCAAATTCAAATATTCTACATTCGGTTACTGTACCAGACAGCCTAATGGTGTGGAAGAAGTATTAATCTCGTAAATTTGCTTTTTTTGGTACACACTGTTTCCTTGAACTGGTGTAAACTCATAATTTCCACATGCTATCATCTTTATTATATAAGAGATTTATTATCATTCATTCCTTCTTGAGGACTCCAGATTGCTGTTACAAAATATACGGCCATAATTTGCCCTGTATGCCCTTAGAAAATTTTCGTTAATTCATCTCTTATTAACGCTCTGTTATTGATACGGTAATTTTAAGATTGTTCTGACCCTAATGGCAATAATTTTATAATGTCCCCTCTCTCCTCCATAAACACACAACTAAGACTTTTCTCTGCTATACCACAAGTGTTTAACTACAACTATTGCATTCTTGAGCAGATTTTTCTGAAAAGGAAAACGAGCAATCGTATTATTTCGAAAATTAATACTAGCACAGAGCCGGGCTATGTGCTTTAAATATGTTAAAGTTAAAGCCGATTACGCCAAACACGATGAAAAGGCTGACTCTAAAAAATAATTCGCTTAACGGGATGTGTTTGCTGTTTTGTGGCGAGTGCACCATAGCCAGGGTTTGGGGTGTGGGATGGGAAGGTTGGTTGGGGAAGGTGTTTGGGAGGTCACTGCTGCGATTGACACTGGTCCATTATTATTTATCGGGCCGACATAATTTGTCATACCGGGGTCGGATAATGCCGGAGCAAGCCCTATTCAGGTTTTAAGCGATTACGGCCGACCGCCGGTGATCGTCCGCCGCCAATAGCCGATAGGCCCGCAGGGCACAATGCAGGGCCCGCCACCACAAAGGGCGCCCGCGAACACGGCCTGGCGCCGCGGCCGGGGCGCGTTCTTAGTTATGCGCGTCTGGCAAACGGTGCGCGTGGTTCTGTTCGTTGTACTTAGTCCACAGAGTTTACACTATCACTGAGAACCACTATCTTATCAATAAGTCTTGTTTATTGTGATTTACAATTTTTGTTTGATTCCACACACAGGTAACTAGTCTTCCCAATAGAGGACAGGATTAGCGCTACACCTGGTACCACGAAGCGTCAGAAATTTACACTGTAGTATACTAATATAATATATAAGATAGTATACACGTGCCTTACATAATTTTGTACAATACGTAGGGTGTAATGGGAATAAGTGCGGACATTTCTTATGGTGACTGAGGATGGTGAATTGAACAACATTACATCGGAAATGAGGATAATGGAATGTAATCGAGTTAACTCTGATGCTGATGGAATTAGAAAATGAGACACTTAAAGTAGTAAATGAGTTTTGCTATTTGGGGAGCAAAATAACTAATGATGGTCGAAGTAGACAGGATATAAAATGTAGACTGGCAGTGGCAAGGAAAGCGTTTCTGAAGAAGATAAGTTTGCTAACACTGAGTATAGATTTGAGTGTCACAAAGTCATATCTGAAAGTATTTGTATGGAATGTACCCATGTGTAGAAGTGAAACACGGACGATAAATAGTTTGGGCAAGAAGAGAATAGACGCTTTCGACATGTGGTGCTACAGAAGAATGCTGAAGATTAGATGGGTAGATCACATAACTAATGAGGAGCTATTGAATAGAACTGGGGAAAAGAGAAATTTGTGGCACAACTTGACTAGAAGAAGGGATCTGTTGGTAGGGGATATTCTGAGGCATCAAGGGATCACCAATTTAGTATTGGAGGGCAGCGTGGAGGGTAAAAATTGTAGAAGGAGACCGAGAGATGAATACACTAAGCAGATTCAGAAGGATGTAGGTTGCAGTAGGTACTGAGAGATGAAGAAGCTTGCACAGGATAGGGTAGCATGGAGAGCAGCATCAAACCAGTCTCTGGAATGAAGACCACAACAACAGCAATGGGAATAAGTGCGGACATTTCTTATGGTGACTGAGGACGGTGAATTGAACAAAATTACATAGTTGTCTGCGTCGTCAGTAGACAACTAAACTTAGTCATTACAAGTCATATGTTGTTACGTTGGTTAGTTACCTCCAGGTACCTGTGGTAAGAAGAAGCCATTAATGCTTATTTTCCCCAGGGCAGTAGGTCAAGTGTTGAAGTGTGATCGCGTGGAAACGAAACAGTTAGTCTATACTCACAGGAGTAGATCACTTAGTGGTGCGGTACGATCGGACAGAAAACTTCGGGTTGTAGAGATTGTGACGTGTGTTGTGGGAAGATTGTTCGATGCAGAGAAAAAGCAACCATCACATTGATATGTGTCCATATTAAGGTACCACTTCAAGAATATCTACACCTATACCCGTTACACCTGTATAATACAGCACATTACGCTTTCGAAAACGGATCTTGTACTAAAAGCTGTAGCTTGCTTGCAGTTGAAATATAAACGAACAACTAAGATGATTTCACAGATACACACAAAAGTGCTAACACGCATCACTGCCATGGACGACTCAGAATAAATGATTTTCTTGGCACTGTCAACTGTCTTCAGTGGCAGGAAATTGAGAGGGTACGATGACTAAAAACTAAAAAAAAGAGGGGGATTATAAAGTACAGCTCACCTACCGCAGAATTACTGCTCAATAGTCTCCTGTGCAATCTGTATAAGCTGTACGAACGAATGGTTTTTGAATCGCATAGCGACTATGGCCCCACCATGAACCATGGACCTTGCCGTAGGTGGGGAGGCTTGTGTGCCTCAGCGATACAGATAGCCGTACCGTAGGTACAACCACAACGGAGGGGTATCTGTTGAGAGGCCAGACAAACATGTGGTTCCTGAAGAGGGGCAGCAGCCTTTTCAGTAGTTGCAAGGGCAACAGTCTGGATGATTGACTGATATGGCCTTGTAACAATAACCAAAACGGCCTTGCTGTGCTGGTACTGCGAACGGCTGAAAGCAAGGGGAAACTTGTAATATTAGTAATTTTCGCCGCACAAACATTAATATACGCTCAATAGTAAACGCCTTATGGCCTAAAGTTATCGAACAATTGTAAAGTAAAAGAAATGAACCATCGCATAGCAGCGACAGAATCTATTATTCTTTATCTTTGCCGTTCTTGCGCGGTGCCAGTAAATCTCTATGTACATGTATCGATTAATGGTGTAAAAACGAATTCTGTTGTTTCAAGACAAATGAGGCTTTTGGCGCCTCACCTTTTACTGTTTGTATTCCATGAGAGGCGGACGCGGACTTGCTGCGTTCCGCAACTGTATTTTATATTCTATGTGAAAGTATTGAGTGAATATGCTAATTGTTATTTTTTCCAATCAGAAAACATGTAGTTTCTTGTAACTGATATCGAACAGACAGCGTCAAGAGGACATTTTGACTGTTATGTATAAAGTATCTAACCACAATGGTCATCTATTGTAATTTAATATGAAAAGGTACGTAGCATTAAAAAAAACGTGTGTTAAAGATAAGTGTGCTTATTTTAGTAAATTAACCTTGATGATTCCATCTCCTTATTTACCTGTATGATAATTATTTTTGTGTTACTTCATAACCAGAAATTACGATCACGCTGATGGGCCGAACGCAGCATGAGGCAGAAGGAACATTATCGTTTTCCTATTATTTCTGAACCAATTTTTTTGTGTAGTGTTGCATTTCTTTTAAAGTCTATAAATCTTCTGGTCCCTAGTGTTGATCCGGGTATGACTACATCGCGACTATAAAAAAAAGCACAGAAATGATAATGTTTCTTCCGAACGATCTCAAATATATATATATATCAATATGCTGCTCTTATTCAGGTATTTAATGCTAAACGTATGTTATAATAATAGTGTAATCAATCCCTGATTCTGTTGCCAAGTGGCCCACCAAAATATTCACATTTTTCTACATTTTTCAAAAAAAAAAAAAATAAAATAAAATTACAATTTTTTTTCTTTTTGTCCCCCAAGAGCAACGCTACACTTGGCGCCCGAACAGGGACATGATCAAAAAATCATTTCATGTATGTGTTTAAAAATTTTTCAGTGCTTGTTCTAATACTTGTTTCATTTTTTCATGTGGATGCAATTCAACCAAGAAAGAGAAGTGGGAAAACCTTTTAATTAATTCGGAAGACCGATTGATGAAACTACCAAAAAACGCGAGTATTCATCCGTATCATCATCAAGACAGCCATAGTAAGTCAAATTTTTATACGCAGTAGCCAAGCTTTCGTAGTGACGTAGCATCTTTCGAGTTGTTCAGAACGTAAACCTGTCTTTCCTTGCCTTGAAACAGCTTTATTTCAGTTTGTCCATAGTCCATTCTTATGTAGTTAAATTCAGTGAAAGTGTATCATTGTTGTCAGTGCATAAAAAAAATTACGATATGGCGGATAACTACGCTCAAAACTTCAAAACTGGTAAAACGTGTGATATTTCATTTGTTTGTAATTAGTAGGAACCATCTTGTCTTCTTGGCGTAAATGAATGTCAGTTGTTACCCAGAGTTAAAATTTCATCTTAGGTCCCAGTAAGCCATAGCACTACGTCACAGACAAACGACTGACGGCAGTGACAAACAATATCTGTAGCATTTTGACGTTTGACAAATAATTCATGAACATGGCTGACGGTAAACAGCGGACGCAAACAATACCAGACGACAGCGGTGATGCGAATGGACCTCACTATCCATTACGATCACACGCGATAGGTACACGAGCGGAGGCAGAAACAGCCTCGACCGAAGTTTTAGAAGCTGGTCCTAGTGTGCAAACTATTCCCGCTTTTGAAAAAAATGACTTGGCTGCAATGATCGAAGCAATAATGGAACGCAAGTTCGAAAGTCAAAGACAGAGAGAGGCGCAAAGACAGGAACGAGAAAAGCAGGAAAAATTAGATGAAAAGGCCCGCGAAGAAAAAGAGAAGGCCGAAAGACGGCATAATAAAAATCAGGTCCTTACAAATCTGTGTAACTCAGTAAAAGCAGACATAAATTCAGTAAAAACAGAAATAGATTCGGTAAAAACAGAAATAAATTCGGTAAAAACAGAGATAAATTCGGTAAAAACAGACATAAATTCAGTAAAAACAGACATAAATTCAGTAAAAACAGATCTGCAAACGGAGATAAATGACCTAAATACACGGTTAAATTCGGTAAAGGCCGAACTAAAGGCAGACATAACATCTGATTTAAATACCCTGCTGGGTAATGTCCAAAGCCAAATCAGTAGTCAGATCACGACCATGAGGCTAGAAATTGACACTCAAGTAGAGTCAAAAATAGAGGATATTTCAAAACGATTAGATGAAAAAATCGAAGCATCCAAGGGAGAGATAAATTCAAAAGTGGTGGAATATCAAAAACAAGCTGCGACCTTAAAAGAAGATTATACTGCAATCTCTGATGAGGTCAAAGGAGTTAAAACCGCAGTAGATACGATCGAGAATGTTGTTGATGATCTTTCTAAACAGATTGAGACTCTTAATGTAGAGGATCAAATATAGAATACTGTTAAGGCACATGCTGAAGCATTGTCCGACCACTACCAAGAGTGGATTAAAAACAAAGACGGATTCATAGAAAACAAGGTCAAGAACGAACTCAGGGAAACGGTCAAAAACGTGACCTTTGAAATATTGGCGGTCCCTGGAAAAACAGGAGACACGGTGATGTCAGAATTAGGCCAGATAAGACGAACGTTAGCTCAAGATTTATCTGAATGGCGTCAACAGATAGTTGATGAAGTTCGTACACTAAAATGTCAAGTTGAAAATTCCCCACCTCCCGTGTCAGGAGACTGGAATAATTCACCACGAAGTAATGAACAACAGCAGGTACATTACCGTTCACCATTTGATAACGCTCAAACTCATAGTTCTATAGAAGCACAAGTTAACCAGAGTACCAGCCCACCCACTTTCGTCAGTTTGATGCAGGAGGAAAGCGTGATCAAACATCGTATTTTTCCGACCTTTCACCCACAGAAAAGAGAAATTCATCCTATAGTGTTCCTCCGAAATTTTTCAGGAATTTTCCCGAATAACTGGAGTGACCGCCAGCGAATTCAATTCGTTAGTGGATTTATCGTAGGCGATGCTGCCTTATGGGGAACCGAAATGGTCGACTCTTGTAAAAGTTACAAAGAGTTTGAACAGATGTTTTTAGCTAAATTCTGGAGTTCTGGTGTGCAGCAGCGCCTGAAAAAAGAGGGTTACAACGCCGAAGTGTTTAACAGTAAGCGCAGTAGTTTGAGAAGATATTTTGAAAAGTATTTAGCGAAAATCAAGTTCTGGGATTCGCCGATCACCGCCAAAGACGTTATTATGATTCTAAAAACTAAGCTACCTATTGCGATCAGAGAAAAGTTAGTAAACGTGTCTGAGGACGATACGGACACTTTCCTATCTGTGTTAGACTCGTTAGATCTGATTTACGAGGACGCTAGAGTTGATGTTGGCAACGCTCACTTCAGTGCAGGCGGCCAGCACAATACAGAATATGCAGGCAACAATGGTGGCCGAGCGAAAGCGCGTCACAGCGACAGCCAGTACCAACCCCACAACGGTTTCAAAAATAAACACACTACGTACTCCAACAGCAAATACAAAAATAAGTACAATAACGGCCAGAGATACAATCCAATATATAATTCGTCACCACCTCAGTACGAAAATGCACATTATAACACACAGCCCCAGCAATATGGAAACACGCAACCAATCAACGGTAATTATCAAAACGATCAGTCTTACGATTCAAATCGTCAGTGGAAAAGAAATAAATGGCATAATCAAGGTGGAGACCAACGTACACCTTTCAGTAACGGTTACAATCAACACAAGCCACAGCAAAATACCTTTCAGCCACAAAATATACACTTCACGCAACAAGCGAACGGACCTTTGGGAAGTCTGAAGCCTAAACGCCCGCATAATACGCAAATTTATTACGCGCAAGCGAATACGCCAGGACAACAAGATCCATTTCCAACCGAGTTCGTACCACAAAACCAACACCAGTTCCAGACGGAAGAAACTTTAAGAAATATAAATCAGCAGGAAAGTAAGTGTCGAGCGGAAAATTAAAAGCAGCACCTTTGAGCCTCCTAGAGGATGCTGCAGGTTTGAATGGGGGCACCCTGTCCCTTGGTCCACACGAAATTAAAGCAATTAGGTACGACAAAGAGACAAACTTACGGGATGATCTAGTAGCAGACACTGAGACGAAAGACAATGATGACGTATGGGACGAACAAGTTCAAGCTTCCATAAGAGTATCAATTGCCAACATACCAGTAACAGCTATTATAGATACAGGAGCTAATATAAATGTCTTATCTTTATGTTTATTTAAGCAAATATCCTCTGTATGCAAAGTTTTATCACTTCCAATTCAAGGTTGCACCGTATCGGAAGCAATTGGTCCACTAACACAACGTGTAAATCTTCAGACTCAGCTTCAAATCCAGATAGAATCTATTTCAGTAACGTGCATTTTTCTTATTGTTAAAAACCTATCAGTGCCATGTATCCTGAGTATGGAATTCTTGAGGCAGACGAAAGCTAAAATTGACATTGAGTGTGGAATCTGTACTCTAGTAGCGAGCCAGCAACAAGTAACTGTAAATTTGTTAAGAAGTAAGGTGAAGACGAACTTTGGGGTGCTTCAAACAGCAGTACGGCCATGGACTAAAAGACAACAGTACAGTCAGACAGAAGACGTGACAGATCCTGAAAGTGTTAATGACGATGAGTATAAAGACCTGATTCCCGGTCAGAATGAATTATACGGTAAAGCTAGTGAGTCCACTGAATTATCCAAACAACAGAAGAATGAGCTTTACAATTTGTTAACAGATTACGTTCAAGTATTTTCTAAGAAACCTGGACTAATAAAAGGCTTTGAGTATCGAATGGATGTCCTGCCCCATTCAACCTACTGTAGAACAAGCTATTCCATTCCATATGCGATACGAGAAGCTGTCAAGTGCGAGATCGGGAAAATGTTACGCTGGAATGTGATAGAAGTATCTCATTCACCTTATTCGAGTCCTTTATTGTCTGTACTAAAATCAGATGGTAGCGTACGGCTAGTCCTAGATGCAAGATTAATCAATAAAATTATAGTACCCATAAGAACTAGACCAGAGGCTCTTGAAGAGCATCTGCAGAAGTTTCATGGAGTTAAGTATTTGAGCCCCCCTGATTTGAAAAGCAGTTACTGGCAAGTAAAACTTGCGCAGGAGTCTAGGAAGTACACTGCGTTTATATTTGCAGGTAGTTCTTACCATTTCAAAGTTGTACCGTTTGGACTAAATGTGAGTTCCGGAATTTTTATTTCTGCCCTTGACTATGTACTGGGTCCTGAACTTTTAGACGAGGTAACAGTCTATGTGGATGACGTTCTTGTAGCATCGAGAAATTGGAAAGATCATGTGGCCCTTCTGCAAAAGATATTTGAACGATTCAGAGAGTATGGTGTTACAGCAAATCTTAAGAAATCCAAGTTTGGAAAAAGTGAAATTAAATTTTTAGGACACATCATCACCCCTGAAGGAATTAAACCCGACCCGGAAAAATTGTCTGCTATAAAAAACTTTCCAACCCCTGTTACAAAAAGGCAACTGAGAGGATTTATCGGTCTTACGTCATTTTTCAGACGTTTTGTTCCCATTCAGGTACTGAACAATCCCGCTCTTCACAACCTTTTAAAAAAGAATTCACATTGGAATTGGACGCCGGAATGCCAAGACGGAATTAAGAAAATTAAAGACAGTCTGGTTAACAGTAACATTCTCCATCATCCTCAGATGGATAAGGAATTTTGTATTACTGCAGACGCTTCCTTTGTGGGTATCGGCGCTTGTCTTTTTCAGATTCAATTAGTAAATGGACACGAGCAAATCCAAGTGATTAGCTTTGCGAGTCGAGTGTTATCAGAGTGTGAGAAGTCTTATTCGGTTACGGAGTTGGAGGCACTTGCCGTAATATGGGCTATTAGGCGATTTAACTATTATATCTATGGAAGGAAAATTAAAGTCTATTCAGACCATCAAGCCTTATCATTTCTCCTTACATGCAAGTTGCAACACCCTCGTCTTACTCGATGGTGCTTATTCCTGCAGGAATATGACTTTGACATTGTATATATAAAAGGTAAAGATAATGTTATAGCAGACGCACTTTCTCGCTCACCTGAGGGCTTACCAGAAACCAGCGAACTGGTGGAACAAATGTCTAATTATAAAGTTTTGTTAATGAAAGATCCAATTCACAGAAAGTATTTTCTTCAGTTATGTAGGCAGATTCAGATTCTTCAAAATACAGATCCAAAATGGAAAAAGGTTATACAAATTCTTCACGAAAATCCAGCCCACAAGTTGTCCAAGTTTTATAAAGTTCATAACCAAGTGCTATTTCATAAGACGTCTGAGTCATCTGAGAGGTGGTGTGTTTGCATCCCTCGAAATTTCATTGAACATCTTCTGTGATACACTCACATTTCATGGGGTCACTACGGACCAGAAAAATGTAAAAGGAAAATCTCGACTTACTGTTATGTTCCGAATCTACACCAGAGAATCCATAAATTATTGAGAAACTGTGTCATCTGTCAAAAGGCAAAATCCTTAAACATTTCCACTTCAATCCCACTAAATCCAATAATTGCTGAAAGGCCAAACCAGCTTCTTAGTATTGATTTGGCAGGTCCATTACCCACCGGTAGGGGAGGCGCTAAATACTTAGTAGCAATCCTGGACAATTTTTCTAAGCACATAAGACTGTACACCGTAAAATCTTCTTGTGCAAATCCAATAATTCGTCGCATTGAAACTGACTATTTCCCACGATTCGGGGTTCCAGAATCAATCTTGTCTGATAATGCTTCAAATTTCACATCACGCCCGTGGCGTGCATTTCTTGCTCGCCATGGAATCAAACAAATTTTGATATCCCTGTTTCGACCGCAATCGAATCCGACAGAAAGAATCTTCAAAGAATTTAACAGATTTATAAGGACGTACATTCCGAATAAGCAATCTAAGTGGGTAGACTTCGTAACACCTTTCGAACAGATTGTAAACCACCTTCCTCATCTGTCTACCGGATTCACGCCACATGAGTTAATGTCAAGATCAAAAGAAAGGAATGAATGGATAGACCCCCTTCCAAAGTTACAAGACAACGAATTGGACCTAGACGCAAAAATCAGGCAAGCTCTCATATCATTGACAACGTATGCTAACCTCCGAAAAAAGGCATTTGACAAGAAGGTAAACAGAGTTATAGATTTCAAAGAAGGAGAAAAGGTATTAGTCAGGACTCACTTTAAACCATCCCTGTTGTTAAACAAGAATCGTAAGTGGCAACACATTTATGAAGGTCCCTTTGTGATAATGAGGAAACCACACATTGGTAGCTATTTGTTATCTGACCCTGCCACGAATAAAATCAAAGGATTGTTCCACCATCATGATTTAAGAAAAATTTATAACGCCAGGAATTAAGTTAATTTAAGCTGTAAGAAAATTCTAAGGTATTGGAGATCAGGATTAACCAATGAGTAACAAGAACTGAACTGAACTGAACTGACTACGGGCGTTAACCGGTGCTAAAAGGAAACCTTATGTATTAAAACAACGCGTCTGGAAAATAAAATACAGTATAAGTTGTAGATAAGTATTTACATGAATAATCTTTATGTAAACAGGAGGACATGTCCTAGAGGCGATTTTCAATCTTAGTTATAAGTTAGTATGTAAGAAAAATGATGTACTCGAGAGGTATTAATTAGCCCTGAGGTACTAAAATGAGGAAAGAGGAAGGAGCGAATAATGCACTTCTCTCGCTAAATAGTAATTTGAGAATGAGCAGGAAGGAGCGAATAGTGCCCTTCTCTCACTAAATAGTAATATGAAAATGATGATTATATGTGCTTAGTATTAGTAAGTGAAATTTAATCGAGGACAATTAATGACCTGTTTTAAAAGGAAATACTTAAACGTCCAGACAAAAGAGATAAGTTGTGAGAAAAGATTCGATTCCTTGAGGTTATTCCCTATTTTCAAATGTGACGTAAATAAGGCACCACCTGTTAGCGCAAAACAGTCGGTAGATTTAACTTGTAACTTCCAGCACAGTGCTGTGCCAGCGATGAAATAACATCTCTTTGAAGTAAACAGATACCTAGGATTAAGCACGAACAGATTGATAACGCAGTGCAATTGTTCTAAAAAAGGTCTGACGTTAACCTTAAGTAAAAGCGTGATGTAATAAAAAGGAAGTTTATTATATAACGCAAAGTAAGATGAGTCCAGACTATAAACAAGCTGAGTAAAAGAACATATGAGTAACATGATTTATTATGTCAACTTCATGGTACTATTGAGCATTAGCGATACTGCAAATTCACAAGCTAGCAGCAAATAGAATAAGGATCTCGCCCAAGCTTCATAGGTCGCGACAGCAGCAAACAACAACACTCTAGTGAGAGGCTTATATATATACAAATGACAATTAATACCCAAATGCGTAATGCATAAAATTGACTTAGTCTAAGAAATGAGCAAAGAGTAGTAAGCAAGCTGCAGCAAGATACATATTAGATATACATTCTTGAAGTGATAGATTTTATTTTAAGTGCGCACTGCAATATTTATTGTTTTCTCTGTGATTATTGAATCCCTTTCCTAAGTGCAAATCCTTTAAGATCCTTGATCCTATCCACTCCTCAGGATCAACTTGTAAAGATGCACGTGTGCTTAGGAAGTGAGGCACTACATATAAAAATGAGTAGGTTCGCGACGCGCATATTGCTTTTGTAATGCGCAATGTAAATTAAATTTTCGACCTGGTTGAGGAGTAATTTAAATTCTGTCGACGATCTGTGAGTAGGCCCGCTTTGCCCACTTTTCTTTTACGACTGTTTGTATTTCTACACGAAATCCCGAGGCGGAATTGCTATTTTCAAATCTGTCCTCGAACTTTCTTTAAAGACAAGCACATACGAGAGAAACTTTGACATAAATGAAGCTCCCCTCACAAGTCACTAAATAAGACGAGCAATTTAAAAAAAATGTATTGGGCCTACAAAATGAATAAGCAAGCGTGATAAAGATTACTATGAATTAAATTAATTTGTAAAGGAGATTGGAATGGATTTGGTCAAAAAAAAAGGACTTATAATAGCCTACCTGTGACCGTAGGCATAAATAAAAAAAAGACTAATTAAGAAACAATTGTTCTGATTCAAAGTGGTCAATTAGATTAATTCTCGATTTAAATGAACTCTTGTAAATATTAGCATGTAAATCAACTTGTAAACACCGTGTGATGTTATGAAGCGAGAATTTCTTTTAATACACCGTTCACGCAGACGCTCACCACAGTGCAAGTGAAGTTTTAAAGTTCGACGATTTTCAGTGGCAGTATTCTACTGCACCATATGTGTAAAAAAATTCATTGATGTGTGCAGTGTGTAATAATCAGTGTCACTCCACACATGCAATTGCAGCGGTAGCTACCACTTACCTGTGAATCCGTAACTGGATAGTGGACAGGAAGTGATATGAGGCAGTTTCGGTGGCAGAAGCTCCCTCCAGCAATCTAAAAAGCACAAAGCCACGATCCGCCGAACAAAAGCGACGCACGGCACCTCAAGCGCGAAATAAACGCTCTGCAAGAAAGCTCCGGTCACGTGCGCGCGCACAGACTGAATTTCAAGATTGCTCGCAACAGTGGAGGCGGACAGCCACCGTGTGACGAAATAATGTGAACGTTCAACCGCCAACAGTAGTTGCTGTGCGCTACATTCTGTAGCAAAAACATTCACACCCAGTACTGAAAACATTTTTGTATGTATCATAAATCTTCCGAGAGACTCTAAGATAGAGAAGTTAACGTAATTAGTACAATGACTGATTGTACACAGAGGCAAGTCACAAGGTCACCTATGAACACTGTTGAAATGTAAACTTTAACGAAAGGTCACGATACGAATGAAAATAAGCACACGAAAATACGTCAAAGGATCCGATCCTTCCTAAATCCCATCCCACAAGTATATAAAATTGGTTTTGTAAGCTATTCTAATATAACATATTTTATCTGTTTCATATGTGAAATAATTCGGAGAGCCACACTCGAGCCCTGAAAGTGAAAGATATGGACTTCCTTGTCGAAGCCATCACCAGTGGCCGCTCTACAATCCAAGTCTATCATAAATAGTGTATGTGCGACGAAAATAAATCTATAATTAAGTGTGACAACGGACAAGGCAGTCAATCGACAAGACGATGACAATATAATGAATACAGTCAAAACAGAAAGTTGTGTACCAGTAGTGATAGTCAAATTACTTTTGCAACGTTGAAAAATGAAGTGTGACACTATTTCCTTATAAAGTTTGTAAATATGTGTACTTATAGCCTTAATTTTAAGAATCATCAAGAAAGACTGAATCCATGCAAACACTGATAGACACACAGAACAAATTCACAATGATCCATCGTCAGTAATTACAAATTGAAGCGTTAATTCTTTTATTATGAAATGAATGTGAAATGAGATTTTTAATAACCTGTATGTTACACCCGAAAATTACAAATATTCCAATGGGCATGAGGATGAAAGTAATACCTTCGGTATTCCTTCCCTCCTCATGGGAGGCAGTGTAATATTAATAATTTTCGCCTCACAAACATTAATATACGCTCAATAGTAAACGCCTTATGGCCTAAAGTTATCGAACAATTGTAAAGTAAAAGAAATGAACCATCGCATAGCAGCGACAGAATCTATTATTCTTTATCTTTGCCGTTCTTGCGCGGTGCCAGTAAATCTCTATGTACATGTATCGATTAATGGTGTAAAAACGAATTCTGTTGTTTCAAGACAAATGAGGCTTTTGGCGCCTCACCTTTTACTGTTTGTATTCCATGAGAGGCGGACGCGGACTTGCTGCGTTCCGCAACTGTATTTTATATTCTATGTGAAAGTATTGAGTGAATATGCTAATTGTTATTTTTTCCAATCAGAAAACATGTAGTTTCTTGTAGCTGATATCGAACAGACAGCGTCAAGAGGACATTTTGACTGTTATGTATAAAGTATCTAACCACAATGGTCATCTATTGTAATTTAATATGAAAAGGTACGTAGCATTAAAAAAAAACGTGTGTTAAAGATAAGTGTGCTTATTTTAGTAAATTAACCTTGATGATTCCATCTCCTTATTTACCTGTATGATAATTATTTTTGTGTTACTTCATCACCAGAAATTACGATCACGCTGATGGGCCGAACGCAGCATGAGGCAGAAGGAACATTATCGTTTTCCTATTATTTCTGAACCAATTTTTTTGTGTAGTGTTGCATTTCTTTTAAAGTCTATAAATCTTCTGGTCCCTAGTGTTGATCCGGGTATGACTACATCGCGACTATAAAAAAAGCACAGAAATGATAATGTTTCTTCCGAACGATCTCAAATATATATATATCAATATGCTGCTCTTATTCAGGTATTTAATGCTCAACGTATGTTATAATAATAGTGTAATCAATCCCTGATTCTGTTGCCAAGTGGCCCACCAAAATATTCACATTTTTCTACATTTTTCAAAAATAAAATAAAATAAAATAAAATAACAATTTTTTTTCTTTTTGTCCCCCAAGAGCAACGCTACAAACTACGGCCGTAATTGTTCCCGAGGGCATGGAGCTTTACTGTATGATTAATTGATGATGGCGTCCTCTTGGGCAAAATATTCCGGAGGTAAAATAGTCCCCCATTCGGATCTCCGGGCGGGGACTACTCAAGAGGATGTCGTTATCAGGAGAAAGAAAACTAGCGTTCTACGGATCGGAGGGTGGAATGTCAGATCCCTTAATCAGGCAGGTAGGTTAGAAAATTTAAAAAGGGAAATGGATAGGTTAAAGTTAGATATAGTGGGAATTAGTGAAGTTCGGTGGCAGGAGGAACAAGACTTCTGGTCAGGTGACTACAGGGTTATAAACACAAAGTCAAATAGGGGTAATGCAGGAGTAGGTTTAGTAATGAATAGGAAAATAGGAATGTGGGTAAGCTACTACAAACAGCATAGTGAATGCATTATTGTGGCCAAGATAGATACGAAGCCCACGCCTACTACAGTAGTACAAGTTTATATGTCAACTAGCTCTGCAGATGACGAAGAAATTGAAGAAAAGTATGATGAAATAAAATAAATTATTCAGATAGTGAAGGGAGACGAAAATTTTATAGTCATGGGTGACTGGAATTCGAGTGTAGGAAAAGGGAGAGAAGGAAACATAGTAGGTGAATATGGATTGGGGCTAAGAAATGAAAGAGGAAGCCGCCTGGTAGAATTTTGCACAGAGCACAACTTAATCATAGCTAACACTTGGTTTAAGAATCATAATAGAAGGTTGTATACATGGAAGAACCCTGGAGATACTAAAAGGTATCAGATAGATTATATAATGGTAAGACAGAGATTTAGGAACCAGCTTTTAAATTGTAAGATATTTCCAGGGGCAGATGTGGAATCTGACCACAATTAATTGGTTATGACCTGTAGATTAAAACTGAAGAAACTGCAAAAAGGTGGGAATTCAAGGAGATGGGACCTGGATAAACTGAAAGAACTAGAGATTGCACAGAGTTTCAGGGAGAGCATAAGGGAACAATTGACAGGAAAGGGGGAAAGAAATACAGTAGAAGAAGAATGGGTAGCTTTGAGGGATGAAGTAGTGAAGGCAGCAGAGGATCAAGTAGGTAAAAAGACGAGGGCTAGTAGAAATCCTTGGGTAACAGAAGAAATATTGAATTTAATTGATGAAAGGAGAAAATATAAAAATGCAGTAAATGAAGCAGGCAAAAAGGAATACAAACGTCTCAAAAATGAGATCGACAGGAAGTGCAAAATGGCTAAGCAGGGATGGCTAGAGGACAAATGTAAGGATGTAGAGGCTTATCTCACTAGGGGTAAGATAGATACTGCCTACAGGAAAATTAAAGAGACCTTTGGAGATAAGAGAACCACTTGTGTGAACATCAAGAGTTCAGATGGAAACGCAGTCCTAAGCAAAGAAGGGAAAGCAGATAGGTGGAAGTAGTATATAGAGCGTCTATACAAGGGCGAATTACTTGAGGACAATATTGTGGAAATGGAAGAGGATGTAGATGAAGATGAAATAGGAGATACGATACTGCGTGAAGAGTTTGACAGAGCACTGAAAGACCTGAATCGAAACAAGTCCCCCGGAGTAGACAACATTCCATCGGAACTACTTACGGCCTTGGGAGAGCCAGTCCTGACAAAACTCTACCATCTGGTGAGCAAGATGTATGAAACAGTCTAAATACCCCCAGACTCCAAGAAGAATATAATAATTCCAATCCCAAAGAAAGCAGGTGTTGACAGATGTGAAAATTACCGAACAATCAGTTTAATAAGCCACAGCTGCAAAATACTAACACGAATTCTTTACAGACGAATGGAAGAACTAGTAGAAGCTGACCTCGGGGAAGATCAGTTTGAATTCCGTAGAAATACTGGAACACGTGAGGCAATACTGACCTTACGATTTATCTTAGAAGAAAGATTAAGGAAAGGCAAACCTACGTATCTAGCATTTGTAGACTCAGAGAAAGCTTTTGACAATGTTGATTGGAATACTCTCTTTCAAATTCTGAAGGTGGCAGGGGTAAAATACAGGGAGCGAAAGGCTATTTACAATTTGTACAGAAACCAGATGGCAGTTATAAGAGTCGAGGGACATGAAAGGGAAGCAGTGGTTGGGAAGGGAGTAAGACAGGGTTGTAGCCTCTCCCCGATGTTATTCAATCTCTATATTGAGCAAGCAGTAAAGGAAACAAAAGAAAAATTCGGCGTAGGTATTAAAATCCATGGAGAAGAAATAAAAACTTTGAGGTTCGCCGATGACATTGTAATTCTGTCAGAGACACCAAAGGACTTGGAAGAGCAATTGAACGGAATGGATGGTGTCTTGAAGGGAGGATATAAGATGAACATCAACAAAAGCAAAACGAGGATAATGGAATGTAGTCTAAATAAGTCGGGTGATGTTGAGGGTATTAGATAAGGAAATGAGGCACTTAAAGTTGTAAAGGAGTTCTGCTATTTGGGGAGCAAAATAACTGATGATGGTCGAAGTAGAGAGGATATAAAATGTAGACTGGCAATGGCAAGGAAAGCGTTTCTGAAGAAGAGAAATTTGTTAACATCGAGTATAGATTTAAGTGTCAAGAAGTCATTTTTGAAAGTATTTGTATGGAGTGTAGCCATGTATGGAAGTGAAACATGGACGGTAAATAGTTTGGACAAGAAGAGAATAGAAGCTTTCGAAATGTGGTGCTACAGAAGAATGCTGAAGATTAGACAGGTAGATCACATAACTAATGAGGAGGTATTGAATAGAACTGGGGAGAAGAGAAATTTGTGGCACAACTTGACTAGAAGAAGGGATCGGTTGGTATGGGATATTCTGAGGCACCAAGGGATCACCAGTTTAGTATCGGAGGGCAGCGTGGAGGGTAAAAATCGTAGGGGGAGACCAAGAGATGAATACACTAAGCAGATTCAGAAGGATGTAGGTTGCAGTAGGTACTGGGAGATGAAGAAGCTTGCACAGGATAGAGTAGCATGGAGAGCTGCATCAACCTAGTCTCAGGACTGAAGACCACAACAACAACAGTCTGCTTTTAATGTCTTCCTTGCTCCGTCCGTCACGGGTTGCTTTGCTGCCTAGGTAGCATAAATCTATGGCAGACGAAAGGCTCATTCCTCAACAAGCTGGGTTCAGACCAGGAAAATCGTGCTCTAGTCAAACCCTGTCCTCACAGAACACATGGAAGAAGAGTTTCAACAAACAACAGTTCTCGTATACTCAAGTTTTGGATGTTACATCGTCAACCGTAGAAATCTTAGGCAAAAACTCTACAAGAAAGGATTATCAATTCAAAAAAGTTATTGAATCTCTGTTACAAAACGGATAGTTTAAGTAATACTGGAAGGTAGGAAACATTGATGGTGACGACAAATTAATTATCTCGCCTATTGCAGTGTTCTGGCTTCATTTTTATTGAATCTATCCATAAAACGTCAACCAACACCAGACCATACTATCCATTTATTTTGTGCCGGTGATGTGGCTATTACCCCATAAGGAAAGAGCTTTGGGGAAGTAGAAGGTAATCTAGAAAATTCGTTAAATATCATGTCTGGATATTACAAAGACAACTCCTTCGAGCCAAACCCTTGAAGAAAAGAAAAGTTAGCGCTTTCTTTCTTCATTCAAGTCAGGCAAGCAGAAAACCGAACATAATCTGGAATGGCGGCAACCTGGAAGACACAAGGAAACCAACATATCTAGGTATCGTGTTGGAGAGATCACAGGCATTCGAGTATCACTGCGAGAAGACTCGCCAAAAGGTTGCCGCTAGAAGCAACGTTTTAAGGAAACTGGTGAATAGAAATCGGGGAGCCAGACCAACTGTATTAAGAAAAACTACCCTAGAACTCTGCTTTTACACGACGGAATGTGCGTGCCTTGTGTGGTCCTGAACCGCATAAGCCTAAATGACTCAAAGTATAACAACAGAATGCATGAAACTCTCACCACTTGGGAAACAACAAAAAGCCACCGGATTAACAGATCGTGAATCCTGAAGACCTGCACATGAACAAACATAAAAATTTAAACAGACTTTGGTTGAACACCGGCTCACACGTGACGTGACACATTTAAATCCCATATGAGATTCCTTAGTACCGAGCTAAATCAGTCGTCGAAGAACTACGCTGGCTGGTGGCAATACATCTATCTGGAAGATTTGGAGAACAGCGAATAGCATCAGAATTAATGTAGCACCAGTCAAAACAAAGCTAACTAAATGTGGCCTTGAAGACGAATCAGGTAACAAATACAAATGTGCTCAAGTCCAGGGCGTGGAACATCACGTAGAATGTCACAGCTGACCCGCGAGAAGTACCCTTGACGCCGTGTGGCTTGACAAGAGAGAAGCACCGAACATGGTCCTATAATGGGCCGAAAACCTTAAAAGAAATTCTAGGCACGTAACAGCAAAAGCAGTACAGCAAAGAATCATCATATTTAACTTTCTTATCTAATGTGACAGACACAGCAAGTGCTACACCGACTTGCTTATTCTCAGCTTATGAGAAAAATATTCGAACTGTAATAGCCACAAAAGTTCTGAGTAACAAACGAACAGTGCAGTTCAAAAATTAGTCTCAAACCCGATTCCAAAGTTTGATAAAAGTTATTAAAGCACAATTTTGTTAATGCAAATGATAAGAAAACAAATAAGGGAGTGCTTTAAGGGCACGAAATAAAAGGCAGAAACAAATTAACAACTGGTCGGGTATCACTGGACAAATATCACAACAAATTTCTAGAAACTTTTTAAATTAATATTCAATATGAAGAGAATTAAAAGAACTTTTCAATGAAAGAATGATTAGATTTTGCGTTTCAACAATGTTGTAGTACTCAAATAGTGGTACTTGCTTAGTTTTCAAGTATACACAGTCTGTTAGTATGGGATATGAAACTGTGAGGAAATACTCTAGCAAACATACGTGTACCTAGGAAATAAAATTCAAATGTCTCATGTATTCGAATAAATTCGTTCTAGTAGTGCGCTGCAACTATTGTAAGTACTTTTGCTGTAGTTCCGACTTCTCCATATGTTACATTATATTAAAGACCTTTTTCCCGTCTGATGGGTGGGATTAGCTATTTAAAACAACTTTTTATTGTTTTTATAAATTTTAAAACTCCTTCAGAGGTCTGTGCAGCATTGGTCATTGTTTGCCAGGTGTCCAAATTACGTTTTACTACAAATAATCTGCAAATGGTACGCTGTATGTGTGCTATAAAACTTTCCGAAGTACTATTTTCATCTCATTAATAGTTGTGTCTATGGATATTTTTATGAATCGCAGAAGTATTGTAAAGTATCAACATTTCATTATCCCTTTAAAAATCACTATCACTGCATTAAATGATAAATGTACAATACAGCGTGTTTCGATACGTGAGAATGCAGTGCAGTACATTTAGTTGGTGTTCAAGTGTATTTTTCATTACAAATACATTTCATAAATTTTCTGGAGACATATGTTTTGATCAGGAGAAGACGCTATTCGTCAACTCAAATAAGTGAGATAAAGATGAATATATATCTTCAAGTAACAATTAGTCACTCATGAAGTGTAAGGTATATACTGTTGATGCAACGTAAGCAGAATCGTCGGATATGGTATGCACTTACTCTACATGGATTAGCAGTTAACACTTTTAATCCTCGTCCGAAATTTCACCGTATGACTTCCGTTACCTCTTTCACTGTACAGTAAAACAGATTTGGTAATAAGCTGAACCTGTCTCAAATATAGTGTATTCTTTTATTTTCTACTTCTGCTACTCCCGATTGCTTTTCTAAACTCCTCATCTGTAACCATATCAAGTGATCGTGTCTAGATGCAGCAATATCCCGAACACCTTAATCTATTTTACATTGTTATTAAATTTTATTATACTCCGTAATGCACTGATAATGTGCCAGATTTTCTGATTCTAGCTGCCATTAGTATTCAGAAGAAAGTATTTACTTCTTGATCGAATTTAATTTACCTTACTCCAAAATTTCATCAATTACTTCTGATTTTGTTTCAGTTATGCCTCATATTGATTCTGCTTTCGATTTTAGTTCTTCCAAACTTTTTTTCATTTGAATATTTTCTTAACTTTCTTCATTCTGGTCAAAGATACAAATCCAAAGTCCTAACTGAGTATGTCATACAGGATAATATCTTGAAGTTAAAATCTTCTGGGTTATTAGGCCGCGTCATGTTTCTTCTAAAATGTTCGACGTTTCGACCCCTCTGCTGGGATCTTCCTGGGGATGTTTTGGTGTCCACTACTGCTAGAACACTGTCAGAGACGAGTGTCGCGTCCACTTATAAAGGGAGAATTTTTGTGGCGTTCGTGCTAGAGAAGTGATGGTATTGGTTAAAATATATGTGGCTACCATTGGTGGGCCATAGTCATAGGCTAATACAGAAGAAGGGGCGTTGGTAGCTCATCTCCTGTGGATACCACTGGCGGTCATCGTCATTGGATAGAAAGGCACTGTTCCACACTTATGCTGGAGAAGGGTTATTGGTTGAAATGCCTGCTACCGCTATTGGTTGGTCATCATCAGTGGCTAGATTCGAAACGGACAGAGCAAGAGAGGGGGAATGTTTACCCAAAATATTATTGTCCGCCGAGGTGACTTGCAGCGCGTTGTTTATGCCGCTCACACACCGCGGCCGCGTATTTACTTCCTTGATGGCGGGGAGCCACGATGCCGGAAGCCTATAGCCGTCCTCTCTATTGAAATTAGACGAATTCTTAGAAATTTCAACCGCTTCTCGGACCTTTCTTCTATAAATTTTTGTTTCTTTAGCCAGTATACGTACGTTATTGAAATTGATGACAGAGCCACAGTTCTCATGATGTTCCGCTACTGCCGATTTTGCACTTTGATTTAGCCGCATGTGCCGTTCGTGTTCCTTAATGCGTTCTTTAACAGTTCTTCCCGTTTCCCCTATATACACTTTGCCGCAGCCACATGAAACTTGATAGACGCCTTCATTGTGGAGGTAATCAGGTACATCCGTTTTCCGTCGGAAAAAGTCTTTTATTTTGTTCTGACTAAAGAAAGTTGTCTGAATACCATTTTTCTTTAATATTCTACTTATGCGGTCAGTGACCCCAGAAACGAACGGTAACCTGACGGAGTGAGAAGGTGGTTCCTCGTCATTCTTATTAGCGGTATAAATATTCCGCCTAAAAGCCCTGTAGATTGAATAACTATCATACCCATTTGCCTTCAATGTCCTCTTTAAAAATTTCAACTCCGATTCTAAGTTGTCGTCATCGCTGATACGGAAGGGACGTGAAGGCAGTGTGTTGAGTACTGCTTGCTTCTGTGCTGGGTGGTGGTGCGAAGTGGCATCTAAATACCTGCTTGTGTTAGTCGGCTTTCTGCACACTCTGTGACCTAGAGTGTTATCAGATCTTCTGTATACCAACACATCTACGAACAGGAGACCGACCTCACTCTCAACCTCCAAGGTGAATTTTATTTTGGGGTGAATTCCATTTAAGAAATTGTGGAACGCATGAAGTTCCTCTTCGCCGTGTGGCCGTATAACAAATGTATCGTCCGCGTAGCGGAGCCAGCAAGAGGGTTTCAAAGGAGCACTACGTAACGCCTGTTGCTCAAAATGTTCCATAAAAACGTCAGCTGCAACTGGCGAAATGGGTGAACCCATAGCAAGGCCGTCAGCCTGTTCATAGAATTCACCATTGTACTTAAAATAGCTCGAGCGAAGACATAATTCAATTAAGTCACAAACATCTCGATCAACATTCTCTCTTATGATCACCATTGTATCTGGTACTGGGACGTTAGTAAATAACGATGTCACATCGAAGCTAACAAGAATGTCACACACAGATATCCTCACAAGGGAACCTCCCCATCGCACCCCCCTCAGATTTAGTTATAAGTTGGCACAGTGGATAGGCGTTGAAAAACTGAACACAGATCAATCGAGAAATCTGGAAGAAGCTGTGTGGAACTATGAAAGAAAATAAACAAAATACACAAACTGAGTAGTCCATGCGCAAGGTAAGCAACATCAAGGAGAGTGTAAGCTCAGCTGCGCCGTGGTTCCGTGGTTAGCGCGAGCAGCTGCGGATCAAGAGGTCCTTGGTTCAAGTCCTCCCTCGAGTGAAAAATTTACTTACTTTATTTTCGCAAAGTCTGTTCGTTCATTGACGTCTCTGGTCACTGTAATAAGTTTACTGTCTGTGTTTTGCGACCACACCGCAAAACGATGCGATTAGTAGACGAAAGGACGTGCCTCTCCAATGGAAACCGAAAACATTTGATCCGAAGGTCATAGGTCGACCGATTCCTCCACAGGAAAACACGTCTGATATATTCTGTACTACACTGGTGACGGCACGTGCGTCACATGACAGGGATATGTTGTCGACCCACCTATCTTGTACACTTGGCGAACGGGTAAAAAGATTCTTCTACCTTGCCCGATTTAGGTTTTCTAGTGGATGTGATAATCACTCCCAAAAAAGTGAAGAAAACATAAGAGTTTGTGACATAAACTGCAACAAATGAATGCAACAGTTTCACAGTCGCACAGTTTTCCCTGTGCTCTGTCAAAACATGCTTTTAACGTTTTCAAATTTTTCCATATGTAGACCGTCAAATCCTGCATATGTCCAAGCAAATCTGAACATGTCCTGGAATTTTGGAGAGCGAAGTTGATTATGTGTGAGTGCCTGAACTTTGATAAATGTCTGAAAATAAAGAATTAAACTTTTCACGCGATGGAAGACTTGAACCAAGAATCTCTCGTTTCACAGTTGCTCACGCTAACCACGGGTCCACGGCGCTTTGAGCTCCCACTATCCTTGATGTTGCGCATTTTAGGCATGGACTACTCAGTTTGTATGTTTTGCTTATTTTTTTTATAGTTCCACACAACTTCTTCCTGTTTTCTCGATTGATCTGTGTTTAGTTTTTCATGGCCTATCCACTGTGCCAACTTATAACTAAATCTGAGGGGGGTGCGATGGGGAGGTTCCCTTGTCAGTGTGGGTATAATTTCTAAAGAATGTTTCGAATCTTTTATAAAAGTATTTGTTTTACCAACGAGATGTCTTAGTTTACAAGATAAATGACGTGCTAGCAACGCCCCTTCTTCTGTATTAGCCTATGACTATGGCCCACCAATGGTAGCCACATGTATTTTAACCAATACTATCACTTCTCCAGCACGAACGCCAAAAAAAATTCTCCCTTTATAAGTGGACGCGACACTCGTCTCTGACAGTGTTCTAGCAGTAGTGGACACCAAAAGATCCTGAGGAAGGTCCCAACAGAGGGGTCGAAACGTCGAACATTTTAGAAGAAACATGACGCGGCCTAATAACCCATAAGATTTTAACTTCAGTGACAACGGCCACGAAAGCCTGCAGACTTACATAGGATAATACCTTATTCGTAAATATTCGTCGGTAGTGATTTATTTCAGTTGATTTCCGATCGCTTCTGTTTTTGAACCGCGGTTGCTTGTAACAAGAGGTCGTAACTTGTCACTGAACTTGCTTTCATTTGCGAAGTCAATAATATCCACTTGTTCTTCCTTGTTTTAGTGTCCCAGGTCCTTAGATTCTCATGTCCCTTAGCAGATGTGATCAGTTTCTTAGATTCCTCATAAATGTTAGTCGTCGCCCTGACATGTGAACTTCTTCTGTCATACTTCTTCTCCGTTTTGAGAAGAATAATTTGCTCACTATACTTCCCTTAAGATTTCCTCGTACTATCCTCTATTCGATACAGAAGAACGCGACCATCTACAGCTTGATTCAATGTTCCTGTAGTTGCTAAGGACAGATTCTTGTGTATTTCCTCGCATCAAACAAATAATTAAAGCCTGCGAGTACCGAAACTGTGATATGAGTTGGGATGGCAGACGAGGGACGCACCAAATAATCGTTTCAAAATGTATTAGAGTTTATTTCCAAATGAAATTAAAAACTATGGAAAGACTTTTTATTAAATATTAGACATACTAATGCTATCACCGTATAATAAGTACCTACAAAAATCAACGTACTGAACTCAGAGAATATAGCATTTATGAGATTTGTACCTGTTACTTTGCGGTCAGTTTGTTGTTGTTCAGATAGGTTCCAGTATCTTCTATTTTTCTCTTTTTAGTAGTTTTTTATATTGGTTGTTAACACAAGAAAACATTGGGAAATGAAAATGCAGTGCTACAGAATATTCTCGGCACACAAATGAATCTTCTTATTTTAGTTGCGAAGAAAACAGCGATTAACGGCGAATTCGTTTTGAGATTTCACGATTAGTGACTCTGGATACACTTTCTGAAGGTCAATACAATTGAAATTTTGTGGCTTTGTTCATAGTGACACTGAACTGACATATGTGTGTGTATGCGGCAGACAGGATGCAAGTACAGGTTGAGAATATCGATTTTTTTTCCCGCGAGGTGGGGAATGAGGGAATCTGTCTCCTTCTCCTCACTGCGTAGCCCCATGCAGCTTTCGAATTTTCATGTTTAAAATTTCAGATTTCTTTAAAAAATGGAAACGCTAAATTATCACACATCAATTTGTAAAAACGTAGCATTATTAATTCTCTAACTACATACTTTTACATGGAAACCGCTACACTGATATTCAAATGAAAGAGTAACTTACTTTGGAATTTTCTGTCTGTAGAAATTATCATGATTTCATATTTTAAGGATGCTTTATTGTTCACTCTTTTGCTTGAAGCTAAATCGTTCTTATAGCCTGCTACAATCTCACTGTCGTCTTCAACAGGTGTTTGACGGAATTAATTTCTTCGTCTTACAACAATTTTTGGAGAATGACTACAACTGAATTCTCCATATCGTTATATTTACATTCTCTCATCTGAACAAATGTTTGCCACATTCAACTGATTTGGGCATCGAGAACTTGATAGTTTTAAAGCACCACGTGTAGCCAGTCATTGCTTTATGTGTCCTCTGATGAAATGGGGAATGGCCCAAACAAATTAGATTACGTATGTAAATACAAAGTTTCTGAGAATGCCTCTAGGTTGCAAGTTCCAGGCGTTCACAGAGAGTGGGACTTTTGGTACACCAATAATACACTCCTGGAAATTGAAATAAGAACACCGTGAATTCATTGTCCCAGGAAGGGGAAACTTTATTGACACATTCCTGGGGTCAGATACATCACATGATCACACTGACAGAACCACAGGCACATAGACACAGGCAACAGAGCATGCACAATGTCGGCACTAGTACAGTGTATATCCACCTTTCGCAGCAATGCAGGCTGCTATTCTCCCATGGAGACGATCGTAGAGATGCTGGATGTAGTCCTGTGGAACGGCTTGCCATGCCATTTCCACCTGGCGCCTCAGTTGGACCAGCGTTCGTGCTGGACGTGCAGACCGCGTGAGACGACGCTTCATCCAGTCCCAAGCATGCTCAATGGGGGACAGATCCGGAGATCTTGCTGGCCAGGGTAGTTGACTTACACCTTCTAGAGCACGTTGGGTGGCACGGGATACATGCGGACGTGCATTGTCCTGTTGGAACAGCAAGTTCCCTTGCTGGTCTAGGAATGGTAGAACGATGGGTTCGATGAGGGTTTGGATGTACCGTGCACTATTCAGTGTCCCCTCGACGATCACCAGTGGTGTGCGGCCAGTGTAGGAGATCGCTCCCCACACCATGATGCCGGGTGTTGGCCCTGTGTGCCTCGGTCGTATGCAGTCCTGATTGTGGCGCTCACCTGCACGGCGCCAAACACGCATACGACCATCATTGGCACCAAGGCAGAAGCGACTCTCATCGCTGAAGACGACACGTCTCCATTCGTCCCTCCATTCACGTCTGTCGCGACACCACTCGAGGCGGGCTGCACGATGTTGGGGCGTGAGCGGAAGACGGTCTAACGGTGTGCGGGACCGTAGCCCAGCTTCATGGAGACGGTTGCGAATGGTCCTCGCCGATATCCCAGGAGCAACAGTGTCCCTAATTTGCTGGGAAGTGGCGGTGCGGTCCCCTACGGCACTGCGTAGGATCCTACGGTCTTGGCGTGCATCCGTGCGTCGCTGCGGTCCGGTCCCAGGTCGACGGGCACGTGCACCTTCCGCCGACCACTGGCGACAACATCGATGTACTGTGGAGACCTCACGCCCCACGTGTTGAGCAATTCGGCGGTACGTCCACCCGGCCTCCCGCATGCCCACTATACGCCCTCGCTCAAAGTCCGTCAACTGCACATACGGTTCACGTCCACGCTGTCGCGGCATGCTACCAGTGTTAAAGACTGCGATGGAGCTCCGTATGCCACGGCAAACTGGCTGACACTGACGGCGGCGGTGCACAAATGCTGCGCAGCTAGCGCCATTCGACGGCCAACACTGCGGTTCCTGGTGTGTCCGCTGTGCCGTGCGTGTGATCATTGCTTGTACAGCCCTCTCGCAGTGTCCGGAGCAAGTATGGTGGGTCTGACACACCGGTGTCAATGTGTTCTTCTTTCCATTTCCAGGAGTGTAGACATGTTACGGAGTTCCTTGTGCATATGACTACCGACGAGCGAAAGAAATGCAGTGTCCACTGTTTATGCGTTACAGGAAGAGCCATCCCAGATATGGAACGGATTCCTCCAGATACCACTCAGATACCATCAAGACCACAGTGTGCAGCCATCTGCAGTTGGTGGCCCATGCCGTTTCAAATGAGATGTGTGACATTGCATCAAAAGAGATTCTTTCTGATTTCCGCTGGCTATCTAAAGTGTTAAAGGCAGACATTCCTGCTTCCAAGATGAAAGTGGAGGTCACCATCGCTGACAGGACCGCTCGTGGTCGTATGGTAGAGACGAATTGAACGGAGGTAATAAATCAGAGACTCAGAGGGTTCTGTGACATTGTAGGCTGCAGACTCCGTGACTTGCGTCGTAGAGGGGGAAGGTTTCAGGATCTGGTAGGGATCGGACACTACGGTCGATTAATGGCAGCCAGGGGTCTGTAACATACAGTAGGCGGCTACACGGTTGATGCGGGCTGTCGGAAGTGGACTGGGCACTTTATTTAGGTTAGAGGGTATCTAAAAAGTTCAGACAGTCGATCATTCTCAAAGGAATCAGACCAAACAAAAGATGATGGTAGAACTAGAAAACATGTGTGTAGGCATTATTGTTGCAAATTGCCGTAGCTGTGTTGGGAAAGGACTAGTAGGGCTTCTAGAGCTCAGGAACTGAAGCAGTACTGACAGCTGACTGAAGCTGGAGATAAGTTCACCCGAAGTTTTTACCAAGGACCTAATGATGTACAGAGAGGACAGAAAGAATGCAGTTTGTGGTAGTGTGCTTTTTGCTGTTAGTAGTCTATGTTGTAGTGGTATTGAAGTAATTTCTGAGATTTGATGCGGGTAGAGGTTATACTCGGTAACCGGAGTAAATTACTAATTGGTTCCTTGTACCCACACCTTGATTGGTATAGCAGCTGAAAGGTTAAAGAAAAATTTCAGTCTCATTTGTGTTAGGAAACTGACTCATAAAAGTATTATTGGTGGACAGTTCAATCTAATCTCGATATATTAGACAAAATAAGTTTTCAAAGTCAGTACCAGACAAAAACAATTTCTGTAACGGCACTAAATGCTTTCTTCGAAAATTACTTTGAGGGGCGAGATCAGATACCCACTCTAAACCTCTTAGCAACAAACAATACTGAACAAATAGCATTATGATGGGTACAGAAATTAGTGACCTCTAAGTAACTACGATGAGCCTGGATAACGTTATATGTCATTCACCAAAAGCAAATGTAAAGTATATCTATTTAAAAATACAGATAAAGTTTCCTTTGACGCATTCCTAAAAAATAGTCTCCATTCCTTCTAAACCAACAATGTAAGGGCCGACCAAAAGTAATAAAAATTCAATGAAATAGTGTTGCCGCCAACTATTTTATACGAAGTAAATTGCTAAGAGTTGAAACAGATCCCCATGGTACTCAAAAAAAGTCAGGACACTGTTGCAGAAGCGATGAAAAAAGCGTACTATAGTTAGAAAGATGCAAAGTCTCCAAGGTTACGGTGGTTTACTGATGATCGAAACTTGGTATTCAGTGCAAGATGCTGTTAATGGTTTCTACAACTAAAGTGTCTCTGATAGAAAATCCAAAAGCGATTGTGGTCGTATGCAAAGTACATCAGACGTTGCGAACGATAATGCCACTAGAGTAAAGTTACTAGACATGCTCGTCTGCATAAGGTGGGAGGCGGGGAAGGGGGGGGGGGGCTTCATCACATGAACAGATATATGTGCTACGGAATAACTGAATGATGATTAGATCTCACAATTTAATTAAAAATTGAGCTGTGATGGGGCAAATGTGATAAATATAGAAGTGGGTTGATAGTAGTACTAGTGACTCGGATTGCGAGGCAGACCGATAGTAAGACACTCCTAACTTTTATTCATTTTAGGGACGGGCCTGTGATCGCCGTTGGAGCGAAGGCTGTTGGCCGCGGGATGACGTAGTGAGGTGCAGAAGCTCGGGGAGCTGCCATAGGCAGGAATGCCTCAGTTGTGCCACACATAGACAGCATCATCTGATGATGTCAGCGGGACGGCAATAGCTGATAGAGACCGGACACCACGGTCGATTAATGGCAGCCACGTCCAGGCACCCTGCCAGTCTCGTCAGTGTAATACAGTACAGGGAAAGATGGTACTCAAAACGTAGCCCCCAGCATGATCGACGTCGTCTGTGCCGTGTCCTGGGCAGTGGCCAGAGGCAGCTACCAGTCCAGCCTCAGACACCAGTCCTACCAGAGAGGTAGATGCCTCAGCATAGCCGGCAGATGGCTCGGAGGTATGAAGACGCCGAGTAGGCTATATACAATCGTCTGCTCCAGGCGAACGCATGTAGAATGTTATTAGATTCGTGGGAATAATCCTTCATCAGTCAAGATCGAAAATGATTTATAATCATTGACATTGATTTCTACTAACCACTTCAGATCTAATAAAGGAACAATGCTGTGTCTAGTTACCAGACAGGTTGGAGTCACATTTCCATCTATAAAATACATACTTGTACGTGACAATGTGGCTCCTACCGGCCTCGTCATTAGACACACCAGTGATTGTCTTATTTGGTCTGCTTTAACCAAAACTATTTGTCAATTATTATAGAAATCTTTTACGATCTTGACGAATAAAGGATTAATGATTAGATTCCAATAACTTTTAACATTCATAGACTGTTTATGTCCAACCCGACGTCGTCAGGAAAAACAACAGAATGCCTGTAGCTTTTGGAGTCTAAGACCACAGCAGGTAACTGGGTACATCACCGTGTACTGTGAACGGTCTTCGTCTCAGAGTTGGAGAATCCCACTTGAAGTGTATTTCGGCATTACGTTATGGCGGTACAAGAAAAGTGAGTGATGATACGGTGGGATTTCGTGTTGTTCACCATAGTTAAACTAATGGCTCTAAGCACTGTGGGACTTAACATCTGAGGTCATCAGTCCCTTGGACTTGGAACTACTTAAACCTAACTAACCTAAGGACATCACACACATCCATGCCCTAGGCAGGATTCGAGCGTGCGACCATAGCAGCAGCTCGATTCCGGACTGAAGCGCCTAGAACCACTCGGTCACAGCGGCCGGCAATTAAACTAATAACAGAGTATGACGGATGCAGTCAATGTGCAGTGCAACACACTCCCTGATCATTAATTCTTTCTTTTCCCCCTCTGTGCAACCACAGATAATATGTAACGGTTCCAATTTGTACTGGAAATGTAGGACATGCGAGGGACGTATGTGTGTTCTGCAGCATCAAGGTAGAACTTTGAGATTCTGTAATGAATCGCCAACGTGATATCTTTAGTGATGTCCTTGTCCCATAGCAGATGTAGCACTCAGATTGCGAATCTCTTGTTTCTTTAGGTGAGGCTGTAAGACGCCAGAGCGATGGCTGAGGCTCTCAGCTCTACGAAATAATCTGTCAGGTTCCAATTTCAGGAGGCTACAGCTTTTTTAAAAGTTTTTTTCGCAACACGCGAGATACATATAGCTGTAAATTGCTAATAACACGTTTTTTACGTACATGCGCCTGCAAAGTCACACTATCACAGTCCATATAAGAAAGAGCAATAACCCTTACACATTAAATATCTTGGAGAATTATATTAATAAAAACCAGTTACATCCCTACACTGCCCTTTTTGTATTGCTTGCAAATTCGCGTTTATTTAATATAATTTCATACGGGGCACAACTCAAATCTTAATCATGATAGCTTTAATACGAACTCTATCGTACAGCCCCTTCTAACAGACTGGCGTGGCCACCCCGAATTACTTCACTGAGTGCGCAATTTTGGCTGGAGCTGAAGTGCCACGAAGTGCTTCGTTTTTGGTTTTTCTTGTGCTGATGGAAGCACAATGAATACACTGCTCAGGTAAACAATCTAGAATAGTTTTTTTAGTATTAAAATTCACGTCTCCTTCGTAGAAAGTTAATTTAGATACGAATAAAATTTCGTTTCATACTTTAAGTCACAACAAGAAAAACTGATAGTGATTAAACACCGAAGGCCAAAATTAACAGATTCAAGTCTACAGTGACTGATTATACCAGCTGAGTAAATTCAGTACGTAGAATCCCTTGGAATATTCAGAAGTTATTCCGAGATCCGTTCTTAGTTGGCGTAAGGCAATAGTCTGAGGAATAAAGTCACTGCTCAAAGCTCGGTAGGGATTAGAAGAGAAGCACTGCTCGTCTCAGTAGAGACTGAAAGATAAATATTGCACAACGATGCCCGATGTTGATTACTTAATGAGACACTGATTGATTGACTGCAGGGGCAGCCGGCGTTTCTTCCAGAGGGGTCGACGGAATAAATGATTCGATAGCTGAAGCTGCACTGTCGATCCGCGTTGAGCGCCATCCTAAATATTGTCGTGACGCACGGATACGGCGTGAGCTTCGGCATGCACTTGTCGTCGGAAAATAGTGCGCACGATTGCAGCGCTTTGGTCGTGGAAGCGGACTTCACTGGCAGCGAACACGGTACCTCTCGAGGCAGGTGCCAGAGACTCAGTGGACAACAAATCGGTGTGTTGCTGATATTGTTGTCCGGAACATTTAACAAATTGCGGATGGGGGGTGGATCGTTGTTTGGATCGCAGGCGCTTACGCTTTCGCGGCGAACAGTGCCTGAAGTGTGTCTATCCGCATGAAACGTGTGTGTTGCAGGTTTGAGGGTTACTTTCTTGTAGGAGGTACACAGGTATCGTTGGCTCTATACACTCATTTTCAGAAAAAAAACAGAACACCTCGAACGACTAGAGATAGGACGTCCACATTCACAGGACAGGAACATTACTATGTTCTGCAGAAATGATTAGCATCTGAATCACGTCGGCCCTCGGGTTCAAGGTCAACGTCGATATCACAGCGCAACGCCACCTACCGGCAAAACGTGCCTGCGGCTCCCGTTGTTGCTATAAACCGAGCAGACGTTCAGGATGCGTCGCAGACGTATCGGCGGGCCGTACCGTCAAATCGGTGAGTTTGAAAGAGGACACATTATCAGCATGAGAGAATGTGGTGCATCCATCCGGGAAATTGCTCCTCATGTGGAACGAAGTGTTTAGGCAGTGCAACGGATGTATGCAGAATGGTTCACGAAAGGCCGTAGAACCCGACGAGATGGGTCAGTTGACACCACGCAGACCACCTCCACCAACAAGATCGACGCCTCATCAGAATGGTATTATAGGACAGCTATGGTTCAACAGTGGTGCAGTGTAACACATCGTACACTGTCAGTGGTGGCAGTCCACCGCCGTTATTTTCCGGGATGTGTTACGTATGCATCGTCCACATCTCCGCCTACCTTTGACGAATGTGCAAAAGCATGCTAGACGGCAATGGTGTAAGGGACGACGTCACTGGGGACAGTAATGACACCAGATACTGTTTTCGGAGGAATCCACTTTCTGATTGTTTGAAAATTACGTCCTCACTCTGGTTCACCGCAGATAGTGGGGAGCGGCTTCATAGCGACTCCATTGTTACGAGACAAACAGTGCCAACTCGGGGCCTTATGGTGTAGCGTACTATTGAGCACAACCACAAATCACAGCTGGTGTATGTCCAAGGCACTGTGACCAGTGTGACCTACGTGAATGACATCCTCTGACCCGCAGCTATACCCTTTTCGCACAACACCACTGACGCCATTTTGCCGCAAGACAATGCAGGGCCACCACATGTTGCTACACGAACACGTGCCTTCTTAGTGTCACAGCAAGTCAGCTTTCTGTTCGGACCCGACAGATCACCAGACTTGCCGCCAAGAGAAAATTTGTGGAATATGCAACGCTGTGATTAACAAGTTATCAGGGCCCATGGTGGATCATGTGCCTCTTAGGCAACAGAACACATGCTGAACCGAGGTGACTGAGATGCTGACATTTCTGCAGCACATACCAATGTATATTTCCTGGGAATCGTTCAACGTGTTCTGTTTCTTTTCTTTTTTTTCTTAACTTGAGTGTATTATGTACCGTCACTTAGGTTAGGTTAGGTTAGTGTTTAACGTCCCGTCGACAACGAGGTCATTAGAGACGGAGCGCAAGCTCGGGTTAGGGAAGGATTGGGAAGGAAATCGGCCGTGCACTTTCAAAGGAACCATCCCGGCATTTGTCTGAAACGATTTAGGGAAATCAGGATGGCTGGAGACGGGATTGAACCGTCGTCCTCCCGAATGCGAGTCCAGTGTGCTACCACTGCTCCACCTCGCTCGGTGTACCGTCACTTAGCTGCTCCGCTTATTTCACATATTAAAATACAGCTTCGATGTCATAAATACTCATAAAATTTCACGTCTCAGTCTAATTTAGCTTCACACAGTTTCTTACACATTATCTATATATGTCTAGCTTTCACAATAGTATTTTGTTTTCGAATGACGTAGAAGTACAAATGTCATTCGTAGCTATTCTAATGGAACATTTTGGTCTGTATGTCAAATAGTTTTTGACAATATGCTTTCGTATACTGATACAATGAAAAGTCAGTTACCATTATAACCTGTCACTCAATAGTTAGAGGCTATTCCGGCTGCTGTAGTGTTGTTACCTGTGATGTGTAAAGATTTCCCCAAAACTGTAATGTATTTCTTGTGAAACAGTGTTTGTGAATCACGTGTTTTTTTATTTGCACGTTGATCACCTGCTCAAAATATTTCTCCTCGCTGTGCTACTGTCTCAGCTGCAATAAAACTTTTTCGTTTGAAAAAGAGGAAAACATCTCCTGAGGGTAAGTAAATATTCCATCGCCGAGTTAATCTCCTTTTTTAAAAAAAGTTACTGTAACCTTTATTAAGTAAATGATGTTGCTCTCTGCGTTGTTGCATTTATTGGAATAATTCTTAATATTTTTACGTGCTATTTCTTGTTTCAATTGTATTCTTCCTGTTGATTAACATGTATGTCGTACTTACCCACCGCATATGTCCGCTCCCTAACAACACATTAATCGTTGGCGGAAACCAAACCATCTTAAATCTATTACCTCAATCTCTAGCTAATAATTAGCAGACTTGCACGTCGTCTTCAATAGTTAATGAATCTCCTTAATACGCCACAAACCTCATTGTTGCGGCCATCCCGTGCCTATAGACTTCAACTTAAATCATGTTAGGTGAAATATACGTCGTCTAGTGAACTCTAAAACGGCATACCATTGTTCACGTTTAATGTAAGCTTCACGCCATTATAACCACAAGAAAGTGTACTAGCTGTACTACCTGTGTAAATTACATTTACATCACAGTTTCGTTATTTTGTCGTTGCCACTTACCTCTCTTTTGGTTTAACCTTCTGCTGCGGCAAACGTATACGTTAGTGCGTGTTTTCGGTGTCACTTGTTTCTGAAGAGCCTTCATGCTCTTACATTAAATCTCTCTACTTTTTTTCTTTGTTTTTAAAAGTTATGTTCTAATATAAACTCGGTTCATTAACGTTTCTTATGCAACTGTAGTCTTCGTATATGTTATAAAAAAAGACGTCCATGGTAAAGTTTGAGTTGTAAGTGTTTCAACATTATTTTAGTGAACTTATGAGTGTATTTACTGCTAATGCAAATGATTAAATGTGTTATCAGAATCAATACTGCAGCTGCTCATTGCTTTTCAGTAATATCTAGTCTAGATACGCAGACTTTTACAAACTGTGTTAGTTTCGTTACTTTATTACATATCATCACGTGTTGGCATAACACTGTCTAATCTAAATGCTCACCTGTCCTCTTTACATAATGCTTACATATGCACGTGAATTCCTGCCAACGATTACTCCTATTTCGTCAATGTACTTTTCTCAAAGCTCTTAACTTACTTTGCTCCATTCTCTTAAAACATAACCCTGATAGTGGAGAATAATAAGGATGATAGGTGTAGATCTGAATGATAGAAAGGGAAAAACTGACAATACGAAAGGAAAATATATATATTAACTTGGGCAATTGGTAGTAGTCAATTACATGGCATAGCAAATAGTGTTTTCCCCTAGAGGTTTTTCTTCAAACCTCATCTGCTGCAGCTTAACCACATCGTATATTCTTTTGCCAACTATTGGCCTCACTTGCAAGTCAACACAGTCTGTTTACATTTGGCAAGCACATTTCTGACCTAGGTTACTTCAAATAGACACGCAATCCCTTGAAATGCTTTTTGCCGTGTCCACTGTATGTTGATCTCTAACTGACGTAAGAATGTCAACGACAGCGCGTTTCTTTCTATTGGCTGAGCATGAACTTTGCGTGCAGCGGTTCAACGTGCTGCATCGATTATGTTGATTCTTCTCACTGTTTTTTCTCGATCCCTTTGAGACTCTATTTTGCATTTAAGGTTCCCTGTAAGTTTAGTGACATGAGTGGTCACAGTTTTGTTCACTACTTTGGTAAATTTCCTTACTTCTTTCTTCGACGTCTTTCAAATTGACTTGAATCTCATTTGACTTGTCCTTACATACGGATTATACATAAGAGATGTAACTGCTAAGTCTGCATACGTCTTTAGACACAGAATTAGTCAGTGCAATCTGAAGTGGATGATCAGTACTTCCGAGTTCAATAACTTCAGCCTTTGTTTTGACATAACCTTAGTATCTAATGCTTGAATTCCAATTTCAGGCAAATTACTTTCGCCTTTATCAAATGATTGTACAATAACAGTCTCCCTGATAAGTTCCCATTGTTCCTCAGGCGCTGTCGCAATGTTAATGTACTGATTCTGGTTACTTGAGTCAAAAATTTCAACTATCTCACTTGGTGTGTCAACAGTGTGACTGACCTTATAATCGAACTGATCAGTGTCAGTTTGAACTGCAGTTGTTGCATTCATTCGATCTTTAAGCTTACTTAAATTTTTAAAGCATTCTTCCCTTTTTCGCACGTTTTTGTTTGATAATTTCATCAGTTTTAAAATTTCATAACATTTTATGTAATGCCTTAAATTTATTACTGAGACTACTTTACCCAGCATCTATGTTTGTAACTTTGTGATGAAATTTATTTTGCCCTGCGTTAAAGAGAACGACAGAATGAAGTTCGAAAAAACTCGAAATTTTTTTATAACGGAGTTCGAATGTATATACATTGAAGAATTGTTCCTCAAAATATTATGCGTGAACTCCAAAAAACAACGCTTCTGTGAGCGTTTGTAGCCGAGCGTGCGCGGCACGCCTCCGCGTTATAGAACCGGTTCCACTCACGCCACCTTCTTTCCGTCTGTGGTATGTTCAGGTCTGATTGTACAGCGCAAATGTTTACCAACGTCTCGAATACATAATAGACTTTCAATTTTGTCGTGGGTGACGCTAAGTCAGCTGCTTCATGGGTGACTTAGCGTCAGTCGGCGTCATTCAGAGGCGAGTGTTTTTGTTGTTTGGCGTAAAGTAAAAATCAGTTTTATTTGGTACTTTTATATTTAAATAGTCAAAAATGGATCGGAAAGGATGTTGAAGTACAGCGAAATGTAAAAAGAGTGACGGTTTTTAACGAAGTAAAGTAATGAATCGTTATCGATTATCGATCTACTTATCGTTATCGATCTACTTATTCCGATTTGAGTAAACCTGATTTGCAGGAACGTTGTTTGGGCGGTTTTTCTCAAGATGTGAACAAAAGTTTCTATAGTCTCATTTGGAGATACGCTCAAAATATAAATGGTTCAAATGGCTCTGAGCACTATGGGACTTGACATCTGAGCTCATCAGTCCCCTAGAACTTAGAACTACTTGAACCTAACTAACCTAAAGACATCACACATATCCATGGCCGAGGCAGGATTCGAACCTGCGACTGTAGCGGTCGCGCGGTTCCAGACTGAAGCGCCTAGAACCGCTCGGTCACACCAGCCGTCTCCAAATATAACATCCAGCCGAAGTGAAATTGTCAACACTGCTTCAAATTTGGCCGTATGTCTATTCAACGTAGGCCATACTGCATTAGTGCGCGTGGCAAATGCCCTTCAAATCAAAATCGTCTTTGAAATACGCCTATTGTGTGAAAACAGAGACGCCAGCGGTGATGCGCTTAGCGACGTAAAGGGCTTTGAGGACGAAAATGAGGGCTTATCAGGTCAAAGTAGCAGAAAGCGGCCATAAAATAGTCGGAGTGATAGAAAGATAATAACCTGTACGTTTTAAGCTTCATCCATTATTTATATGATAAATTGTTGTGAAAGTTTAAACTCGTTTTTCTCAAAACTATGTTTTTCGGCATGATTGTCGTCGCCCAAGCTCCAATTTTCATCCGATTTTAATGATGTTTGGTCTCCCGTGAAGCAAATTGAATTCTCTTCAGTTGGTCGTAGATGAGTTTTTTAATGTTGATATTTAGTATTCTTTCGGTCAAAAGACAGGTGTCAAAAAATGGTCATTTTTTCAAATCATAATTTCACCAAATTTTTTTTTAAATTCCTATGATGAATTAAAATTCATCTGTAAGGATCAGGTTGTTATGTTAATTTCATATTTCAGATAACCACAACTGGAGTTACAGTGACAACCGTCGATATATTTCCTTCCAGAGCTGCCTCGGGAAAGTCCCAATTACACAGTAAAGATGTTAACATTTTTCAATAAATAAATAACAATAAAAACTACAATGTCCGATTTATTCATTGCAGCAAACCCCATTTCTCTACTAAATTGCAGTATTGGGAAAAATATCCTGAATTTGGGCAATATTTTCGTCCTTTTTTTTTATTTCAGCTTTAGTTTATGTCTTGCTTATAACTTTTTATTGGCTTGTTTTAGTGGCTCAGCGCTACTGCTGGTGTCAGATCTTGGTTTCGTTCTACCGCAACTATTTTTTCTTCACTAATATTTTGATTTGTCGAAGTATCAGCTGACGCAGTGCTACTACTTAATCTATACATGTCTTCTGTCAGCAGATTTGAAATATTAGCCTTAGATTTCCTGTCTCTGGCACCTTCATTCAAAGTTCCCACGTTAATGTGGACAGGGAGGACAAAATCTTCATCCTCAGTGCAATCATTTAGAAAGAAATCTACATTTTCTTACAGATTATCTGTGAGTTGTACTCGATCTGAGGTTTCTTCATCATTATTATTAATTTGCAATTGTTGTAGCTGACTGAAAGATCATCGCCGGAACAGTTAACTTAAGCACCTTTCGAACTTCTAGGAGAATACCTTCTCTCCTCCGCACAAGCAATCTTACAATTATAAAAATATAAACATCAAGAATTTCAGAAAAAAATGGACGATCTATTCAAAAGAAAGAGTTCCACAAATTGAGTAAGTGACTACCGCGCTGGTCGACCTTTGGCCCCTATGCAAGCAGTTATACAGTTGGTGTTGATTTATAGAGTTTTCGGATGTTCTCCTGAAGAAAATCGTGCAACCGTCTGCCCAGTTGATGCCTTAGATCATCAAAATCATGAACTGGTTGGAGAACTCCGCCCAATTTGGAAGAGATCCGGCGACCTTGTTGGCCGTGCTAGGCTTGGCAAGCATAAAGCAAGCAGTAGACACCCTCACGGTGTGCCGGCGGGCATTATCTTGCTAAAATGTAAGCCCAGCATGAAGGACAACAAAACGGGGCGTAGAATATCGTCAATGTAAAGCTGTTCAGTAAAGTGCTATAGATAACAATCAAAGGGGTCCTGCTATAAAAGGAAATGGTACACTTGATTGTCACTCTTGGGTACTGAGTAGTATGACTGGCGACAGTCAGGAGAGTCAACATTCTCTGGGGCGTCCCCTAACACGTCTTCACTGATGCAGATTCGTTTTGAGTGATCAGTCCCGCTTTGAACAGAGACCTGATGTCCAGTGACACTACTTTCGGGCAAGCTGATGCAACCTGTTCAATGTCATCAGTAATGTGATCCAATCACCGCTCCCAGCCACTTGGCATTGGTCGCATCTCGTGTAGTCCCAGTGTGATGCTTTCTGCATTGCTTAGTCTCTGGGCATGATGAATTCTTCATAACACCAGCACTCATGCATCTAAGGACAAGGTGCAAAAATATGGTTTTTAACATAGTATTGCTTGTTGTGATACAGACTGAGAAATTGGCCTCTTTTCATAGATTTTCCAGCTTATGGAATAATAAACAGTTCGTAATACAAGTTTCCACAGTTCAAGCACAGTTCAAATACAATATAGTCACATTTCAGATACGATATAACAGAGTGCTACACAGTTTTAGCACAGTTATCTTTTTCCCTTCTGTTATTACCTGTTCTCATCAATAATTTTTTAGCCTTGAGTACTCAAAGAATCTCTCTTCTGAGCAGATAATCTTCAAAAATGTCCCAATCAAGGATGCCATGTATTCCAGACAAGAAAAGTGAATGATAGTATAGTGGGCATTCAGGCTGTATCATAGTAACCATGTTTGGTCAAAAAGCATGCCAGAGCGGATGTGAGTTTCAGCAGAGGCAGCCACAGGCTGGCAAAAGTGTTACGCACTGCGAAGCAAAACATGGCCAACATGCATTGCAAAGTAGAGCCAGTTGAGCACAGATAGCAACAGCCGACGCTGCAATACACTAGCGGAAGGACCAAAGCCTTTCCTCAATTGCCACAGCGGAAGGGCTTAGAGTACATGCCTTAAGCCCTAAACGAACATAGTCTGGAACCATTTGTGTATTAAAATATTCTCGTCTCAGTATCTGCCCTGACTCATGAGAGAACTGCCATCAGAGCAAAACGCAACCTACTCACTGGAGGGAGGTTACGGCCGCCTCGAAGACTGAGCTGAGCTGCTGTGCTGTCATCTAGGCATCCGGACACTTTGCAGACAATGGAATTCGAGTGACACCACACTTGGCGCCACTCTCTCTACTATCACGAATTCTGGACATCTATTGTTTTACATAAGAGACAATTGAACGCCTCCACCAAGCTGTTTCTGATGTAATACAGACGAGGGGGGTGTAAAGAGGTTAATTAGAAAGATCTATTGTCATCCTGACATCTCATTTCACTCTGCAAGGGTGACAATCAGTGGGTCATCTAACACTTGTGCCAGATCACTGATGTCACCTTCTAAACCTACAGCCTACAGTATGGTGAGTCCAAAAATTTTGATTGTATTTTGGTCATGGAGAAAATGTTTGAGTCATGTATTTTATAAAATAGATTTTATTGGGAGTAGAGAACCAGTGGATGCGTCTATTTTTATAAATAATACAAGGAACGATTGGTTAGTACCTGTGACTTCCAGGTGTGCACAGTGTAATCTTGAGGGCCACTCAGAGCCATGTACAGGATCAGTTTCAATAAAATGTTATACAGTGGCCGTTGGGGCCATATGGCTAGGAAATACTGGGAATCTCGATGGCTCGTGATTAGATGGAAGTTAATTTTATTTTGTGTTCTTGTCTTGTGAGTGTTAGTTCTGAAAGTAAATGTTGTAAAAGACACAGCTTCAGCAGAACCAGAGATGTGAGTGTGTCAGAACCGAAAGTAGCATGCGTATTGTTAGAATATTAGCAGCGGATAACGCATAACTGCATGGGTTGGTAGAATCGCGATCGTCACAATGGGGTGTAGATCTGTCAGTCACAAGTTTAATTGCTCCTTTTTCTGGTAAGCCAACAGAGGATGTGCAGACCTTTGTGGGAGATATTGGAAATCTGGCCGAGATGGTTGGTTGGTCTGATAAGGAATTATTGGGTGTTTCAATATTAAGACCAACAGGGGAGACTAAACCTTATATAGGATATACAGACGCTCTTAAAGGTGCCACAACATTCGAAGAATTTAAAAAAGAGTTAATTCACAAATGTACGAATCGAAATATTGCCAAAACTATAGAGAATAAATGTAAGAACTATGAAAAACACGGAATATGTGGAACAATTTGTGGATGGGATAAGGAAAATTAATGGATGTGCCTGTGAATTAGGACAGGATGCTGCAGTCAATGAAATTCTTTTGCAAAAAGCTGAGCAGCGAGCGCTAGATGCTTTTTTAAGAGGGTTGTATGCGGAAATGTCAAGACCTGTACACAGAGGGATCCAACGGATTTGTGCACAGAAGTGCGGTTAGCTATACAGCGTAAGGAGATCGATTTGTTGACTGGAATGCAGGGTAAACGCTGAGTGTTTGCAGCTAACATAAAATGTTTCAGGTTTGGCCGCGTGGGGCATGTTGGAGGCAGTGTCGCAAGCTTCAGAGTGATGTGAATAAGATAAGAGGAAGTAACAGTTTCAGAAGCAGAGGATCGAGGTAGAGGTCTTGGATAGGGAAATAGCAGTGACAAAATGGTTGCAGTCCGTAGAAGATGGTGTATGGAAAGCATGAGGGAATGTAACAGAACTACAACAGGCTATGCAGCACGCTGTAAGAGGTCAGCTTGGGGTAAACTCATTGTCACCAGAGTAGTGTTTGGAGTTTCTAAGAAAAACACTGATGGAACTATTACCGGAGTTTGGGTTGACTTTAGAACCCGAGCAAGGTAGCCACAGTATCATGAGAAGTGTGGAGCAAAAGTTTACGTTTCGCTTTCTATACTACAAGCACGTTACAAGTGCTGCTTAGGCTTTTGCCTTTATACGGTTCAATTTAAACAATCCGTAGAGATTGAGCCAATCGTGAGTAAGGGCTACGACATGATTCTAGGATTAGGCTTCTTATATTAGTATTGTGCCATGATCGATCTTCGCAACGAAGGGTGGAACTTTACGGAAAAATGTTTCAGGTCGTTTAAGCCATCGCTAGTATAGCGATGTCGCCATGGAACTGTCACAAAAGACGAGCTGATTAAACCGCGCACAACCAAAGTAAAACTTGATTCCCACGTTCGTGTACCTAAGAGTACAGGGAAACCACTTTGTCTCAGCCATCCTACGGATAGGAATTCTGTGTGTGGTGGAACCGTTACAAGAGAATGAACTACTAGATGAGGCAGCCTGCTTAGTTAAAAGAGGTCATACTATTAACAAATGGGTTGTTAATCGCTAATATGGATTTCCTGGAGGGAGAAGAATGTGACAGGACAGCCACGGACAATTGCCGGACGCCACTGAAATTGCATTACAAGGAAAAGTCAAGCACCGAGGGAAGCAATAGGGGTCGGACGGAAAAATTACTTTTGGAATTTAAGGATTTATTTTTTCCAAAGGGCCATTACCAGCTAGGCATATCACATAGCACCACATGCCAACGGAAAATGAATCATCAGTCTACCGTCCGCAGCTCGTGGTCGTGCGGTAGCGTTCTCGCTTCCCGCGCCCGGCTTCCCTGGTTCGATTCCCGGCGGGGTCAGGGATTTTCTCTGCCTTGTGATGACTGGGTGTTGTGTGATGTCCTTAAGTTAGTTAAGTTTAAGTAGTTCTAAGTTCTAGGGGACTGATGAACATAGATGTTAAGTCCCATAGTGCTCATAGCCATTTTTGAACCAGTCTACCACGGAAAATGAATCAGCAGTCTACCACATACCATACTGAATACCTAGGCACTTGCAGCCAATTTTGGCCGAATTTATCAAACAATAGCAGAAAGATGGAACAATTAAAGGAAATAATAGTGCATGTGGGGCAGGAATAGTCGTTGTCTCAAAAAATTAACGGATGGAACACGAAAGTATAGGTTTTGCTGCGATTGCAGACATCTAAATGCGAAAACCACAACGGATGACTATCCTTCGCCAAACATCACAGAAATCTTGGACCATTTAGGGCAATACAAATATTCTTAAGCAAAGCATTTGAAGAGTGGTTTTCATGAGGTAGAGGTTGCATCGCAGGATCGGCAGAAAACTGTATTTTCGGCACCCTGGGGTACTACTAATTTAGAAGAATGCCATTCGGATTATAAACTGCACCTGCAACTTTTCAGAACTTTTCAGAGATTGTTGGACGGAATACTCAGAAGTTTAGAATTCGGCAATGCTTAGTATACGTCGATAATATAATCGTCTATGGGAGTGATATGGAACAACATATGAGCGATTAAGGGAGTATTCCAAAGGTTAAAAGCAGGAAATTAACATTGAGTACAGAAAGTGTAATTTAATGATGGAAGAGGTAACACACCTGGGTCACATCATGAATAAAGATGTGGTTAAGACAGTCGCAAGGAGTTTAATCGCTCTTATGAGTCGTGAACTAACACCGATTCGTAAAAGGATTTGCTGATATTGCCACAACTGTTAAAAAAGAGTACTAAATTTGTGTGGTCAGAAGGGTGTCAGAATGCTTTCCAGGAGCTAAAAGAGGCTTTAACATCGAGTTGAGTTCGATGTTAAAATTTCCGGATTTTAATGGAGAATTTATTTTATCATGTGATTTATCATACCATGCACTTGGCAGTTTATTGTCTCAAGAGGTAGAAGGCATAGAACATCCAGTAGCTTACGCATCAAGACAACTAAATTCTGCAGAAAGAAATTATTTCACAATGGAGAAAGACACGTTAAGCCTTATTTATGGAATCACATATTTCAAATGTTATGTGCATGGTAAAAGTGTAATTAGGCTGCTTAGGTTTTTATATTGGTAAAGCAAGGTAGCGCTCTGTATGAAAATCACTGGCTGTGCTGTGTGCTGTCTGTGGCTGGATGGCATTGTTGGAATTTGCTATTGTAGTGTTGGGTAGTTGGCTGTTAACAGCACGTAGCGTTGCGCAGTTGGAGGTGAGCTGCCAGCAGTGGTGAATCTGGGGAGAGAGAGGGCCGAGTTTTGAGAGCGGATGATCTGAACGTGTGTCCATCAGATGTCATGAACTGATTATATACATATATATATATATATATTATGACTTTTGAACACTATGAAGGTAAATACATTGTTTGTTCTTTATCAAAATCTTTCATTTGCTAACTACGCCTATCAGTAATTAGTCCCTTCAGTAGTTAGAATCTTTTATTTAGCTGGCAGTTTGGCACTCGCTGTATTGCAGTAGTTCGAGTAACGAAGATTTTTGTGAGGTAAGTGTTTCATGAAAGGTATAGGTTATTGTTAGTCCGGGCCATTCTTTTGTAGGGATTTTTCAAAGTCAGATTGCGTTGCGCTAAAAATACTGTGTGTCAGTTTAGTGTTGATCAGAATAGGTAAAGAGCGAAATGTCTGAGTATGTTCAGTACTGCTCAGCTGTTTGAAAATCAAATAATGTAAGAGGTTCATCAGCACAGTAATTCATTAATTTTTCTAAGGCGACGTTTCGAAAGTTTAGAGTAAAAACAGATCATGAGGTGTTGTTGTTAGGGTTAAAGGATCCTTCTAGTAGATTGACGCGATGGGCTATAAGACTAAGTGAATTTGATTTGGAAGTCATGCATAAACCTGTGAAGAAGCACGAAAATGGGAATGGCTTAAATAAAAAAGTAGCAGTATTACATATTGCGGGTATTGACGATAAGAAATGTCAAACGGTACAGGCAGCACATGGCGATTATAAGCAGTACTTTAAGCAGTCACCGTTTTGTATGCAGGATGAGTTGCTGTGCAGAGAAAGTAACTTGGTAGCACGGGTAGTGGTACGAGGAAAGCTAAAGAATGGAGTGCTACACGAAGCTCATGATCACATATTAGTGGGTCATGGAGGTTGCAGAACTACCAGCGGAACAGTAGCAGAAAGGTATTCCAGGAGGAATAGGCAGACGGACGAAAACTAGTACGTGCGGAATTGCATACAGTGCGCACACACAGCGGATTTGTCCCAAACAAGAGTACCACTGCAGAGGTTACCTGAAGCATTAGTACCATTCACATTTCTGGGGACTAAAGTTTTAGGTCCATTCAATAAAACGCCTGCAGGTAATAAGTACGTTCTCACAATCATACTCGTGTATCAATTTCTCGATACGTAAAAATGGTCGCAATGCCAAACCAGCAGGCAGCAACAGTGGCACAAGCGCCTGTGAGTAACTGGATACTGAAGCTGGGAATGCCTGAAACAAAGACCAGGGAACAATTGTGTAAGTTATTGAATGTGAAGACGTTAGGGTCGAGTCCTCTTCATGCACAAGCCAATGCAACAACTGCAAGAGTGCGAAGGACAATCGGGAAGATGCTGAGACACTGTTGATACATAGCAAGCCAACTGGAATGTCTATGTGAAGTACGTCGTCTCAGCCTACAACTCAGAACAATCCATGAATAAAGGATTATCAAATCAAATGGTTCAAATGGCTCTGAGAACTATGGAACTTGACAGCTGAGGTCATCAGCCCCTAGAACGTAGAACTACTTAAACCTAACTAACCTAAGGACATCACACACACCTAAGCCCAAAGCAGGATTCGAACCTGTGACTGTAGAAAAGGATTATCACCACATGAAATAGTATATGGTAGAAAAGTGGCATCACCATTCGACATGTTCAAAACGAGGGAAGGGAAGACTGGAGAATTTGTTAATGAAGTTGTCAGAGTGTCTAGGGAAATTTGGAATAGATAACGGAGGGTAAATACACAGCCACTGGAGAAACAGGAAGAAGCAGTGGGCCATAACGCAAGAATTCCACAGTATAAGTTTGGTCCGTGTATGATGCTGTGAACTTCATATACGCTGAAGGGAAAGACAAAGAAGATTTTTGTGATGTATCAGGGGCTGTACCAAGTAATAGAGACTACATCGCCAGTAAATGTCAAGATTCATTACCGATGAGAGCGACAACTGTCAATGTAGGGCGGTTGCAACCTTTTCAAGGGAGTCCGGAAGCTATTTCAGGGATAGGAGATATGGATTGGAAAGGGAGAGGGAGGAGAAAGGTTTTGGAGATAAACAAGATGTTACAGCTTCTGCACCACTTTTTAGCAGCAGACACAGTGGTTGCGCCAAAGACGGAGATGCCGTGGAGTTTTACAATTATTTATTGAACTTCATTTACGATTTCTCCCTCGTCGTCGCTGCCCAGCCCTGCGGATCCCTCCGCCTGGCTGCTGCTGTGTAGATTCTCCGACAATGCGTGCAACGCGCGCCGCTGATCGCACTCGGGAGCCTCAGGCCACCAGTGCTCCGCTGAAGCCAGGATGCACTGTGGTTGAGATGAACTCGTCGCCATGAGGTCAGCTGCCGACGATTGCTGCACCGGCGACTGGGAAGCCGTCAATCGCGATGTCTGCGAGGCCCCGTCATGGACGGACCACGCGCTTGGGACCGGGTTGCCGTGAAGTCCGGCCGTCAGCGCGCTTCGGCCGGTTCTGCTGGAAGTTCTCACTGTAGTTAGTCAGCCATGGCGCCGACCGAACCCGGGCCGACCTCCAGAGCTGAAGTTGACATCTGGCGGCGAACGGATGAGTCCTGCGAGCTGGAACAGACTTCTGGAATCGTCACCTACGAAGACTGAGCATTCGGACCACGTCCGTCCTCAGATCCAAACTGCTTCCTAATGGCTTCCGTCTGTTGCTGCCAGCACTCCACTATTTATATCCGGCAGAAGGACGTTTTTTACCCTCGGTGGTAGATTTTTGTTATTACTTCCACAGTATATTGCAGCGTAACTTAGCGTGCTGGCCTCATTTGCCCTTACTAAGCACTCTCCAGGCTTCGCTCGGCACTCGGTCTGTGTGCGTCCTTGCATCAGCCTGTTGATAGACTGCTGCTGTCAGCAAAGCTATCTCTGTTTGCCTACTTTGCAACACCTTGATCGCCGGCGTGCCTCTGTTTTTCCATTCTCCACTGCGTGAAGCAACGCTTACTACATGTGGCCGCAACTCTGCCTCCTCCTAAAAATTAAATTCGTCCCTGAATTTACCCTATAAGTTAACTCTAGTTCTATCCTGTATTCTACTTTTCCCCTATATACATCCAGGTTGCTCTGACTCATGCCCTACTGGTAATCCATTCTACAAGAATCTCGTGGAGCGGTCTTGCTTTAACATGCTGAATTCTCCATTTTAATAAGACATATACCTCACCGATAAATACAATCAACACGGTAATAGTACTGGTTGAAATACCAATGGTTACTATGCTATGTTTCTGCCTGGTATCGTACTCCTCCACATGCGTTAATAATTACTGCATTGAAATTTGACCTTTCTCCGAATCTACTAGTTTTTCCATCGTTTGCAATTGTGTAGCATCCAAGGTGTTGTTAATATACGTCACATTTTCTCCTGGAGCGATGCTGAATGACGCATCTGGCCAGTACAACATCAGATGAGTATCTGTAACCTTGCTGACTCCCGTGACTGTCGCTGATAAGCTGAAACGATCCCCTACTATTTCACAATTTGTCCCATTGATTAGCAAACCACTGTCCTGTAATTCCATCTCCATGGTTGCTGTCCAATTCCCACTGTCATAACACTTGGCTGATATCCTCTCTGTAGCGAATACTGAATACAACCAACGCCTCCCAGCTTGCTGAAAATGGGGCATAGGCTTCACTATTATTCTCCGACACTTCGAAGTTTCTGCTTCTGCCCTAAATAACTGGATCTCACACAACCCCTTGTCCGTGAAAACAACCCACGATGTACAAATGGAAACAGACTCTGTTAGACATCTACTCAACTCTAAGCTCGACATGAGTATCTCCCTCCTTAGAAATTAATAAAACCTCCTGTGTTCTAAACTGTACAACCTTCCCCATGCGCTCCCATCTGACCAGATAAGGATGCACTGCGTAACAATGATACTGTCACCCCACACTAGTTTCTGGAAATCTAATCTCTATATACATCTTAACTAGATCCTTTGTTGCCTTAATTCTAGACATATGATAAAAAAGAGACACACTCGCTTCAATTATCGGCACTACGTGCTCCACCTCCTCTGGAAAGTCTCCCTCTGCCTGCTTCAGACTCTGCCTGTATTTTTCTGATGACATCAACGTCACACTCACCTGCCCGTACAATGCATGATGTACTGCCTCCTGCAATTCAGCCATCCTTACTCGTGCATCACCAATGCTGTTAACCAGTTCCCACAGCAATTTAGCCATTTCCATCTTCCTTTGCACTATATCCAATCGTGCTTGTACCTGTTCCAGATCCGTATTCAATAATTTCTGTGTTTGTTCTATATATGCTCGTAACCCTGTAGCCATCCCACGCACCACGCATGTCACATTCAACAACTCTGTACCTAATCCACGTATCTCTGTTGTGTGTATATCCACTAACTTCCCTATGCTTCCCTCCCTGTTGCGAATAACAGTTAAAGAATTGTTCAAACTCTCAATATCGTCTCTATCCGCTGTTCCAAAAATTGTTTTCAGCAACTTCCCACCTGCATTCAACGAATCCCTCTTTACTCTCTTTCTCCTCCCTGGAATCATGCTCACGACTTGGCGCAGTTGTTCCCTTATTTCCTTACATGACCTATCCGAAGCCTCATACTTTTCTTCCACGTCCCATAATATTCCGTTCTTAGATGCAACCGTTTCCACACTCGATACCACCTCCTGCAGGTGCCGCATCTCATTCCTTACCTGCAGTATGTTCAGTGCCAGCCGAAGCGTCCACTCGTGACTCGTGAGGACCACATCCGGTTGCTTCCCGAACAACACCCCACTTCGCAACGGCATATTCTGTACCTGGCCAGCTTGTGTCAGCTGCCAGAGGACTACGCCCCACTCTATTCACTTGTACCCCATCCTGCGTCACCTACAGAATGGAGAGAGAAGGAAAAAACTCCCATCACTACCCCTTAATACCAATAAAATAACCCTAGTCCGTGCACAATTATAATACACATATTATAATTACTGCTAACTACACATCCCTCGAGCGGAACTTATACTTAATACCCGGTTTACTGTCTGCTTCTGGCGCTTCTTTTTGCTTTCTGACAGAAGGAGAAGTACACATACACGGATCTACTACCCCCTGGAACGGCTTAATTCTACTAACGTGAACCACCGTTGTCTTGGTAGGCAATTGCAATTTTACATTGACAGGTGATGCCATCTCCACTACCTGGTACGGTCCCTGGACCTTCTTCGTTCACTCTTTTGGAACATACCGATTAGCTAGTAGCACCCATTGGCCTACTCTGTACCGTGGCAACTTCCTCATTTACCTCCCATCCGTTCTTGTCGTTCCAACTGTTTCGTGTTAGCTCGTCTAACTATCTCCCATACTTCCTTAGTTGTTTTTGCTAATTGCCTTACATGCTCGCCCTCCGCTCCCAGCCTTGGACGAAGCATGTCAAAAGGTGATGGCATCTTCCGCCCATACACCACTTCGTACGGCGACAATCCTTTCGACGTATCTATCTTACTATTATATGCACTGGTTACGAATTGCAAGTACACATCCCAGTCGGTGTGTTGACTATTTATATATTGACTCAACATCTTAGCGATCGTGCAATGCACTCTCTCCGTTCGTCCGTTTGCTTGCCGATGGAATGGACTAGTCTGTAGTTTCTTTACCTTCAGTAACTTACACAGTTGCTTCATCAGATCAGACGTGAAATTAGTACCTTGATCCGAGATTAAGGACTGAGGTATCCCATACCTGAGTAACCAATTATTAACTAAAGCTTGTGCCACCGTAATTGCTTTCTGATCTGGTAATGCGATCATGACTAAATACCTAGAAAAGTGGTCAATCACCGTTAACACATACTTATTCCCTGCTACTCTCCTATTACATGGGCCTAATACATCAGTTCCGATTTGTTGGAAAGGTCTGTCTGCCTCTAGTAATCTTTGAAGCAGAATCTTTTGATGGCTCAAGTTCGCACGCTGTGCGCATGGCACACAATTCCCGACGTACTCGTCCACGTCTTGACGTCGTGTCCTCCACCAAAACTTCTCTGCTATCCGCCTATCCGTAGCTCTTCTCCTTCCATGTCCTGAAAGAAAATGGTCATGTGCCTGTTGCAAAACTTCAGATCTTAACGCTGCTGGTACGACGACGCGCGGGCCACATTTCGTCGACCTGCAAAGTAACCTGTCCTGTACTAGGAACTGTGGTTGCTTTGTGAACAATTGGCAATCACTATCCACGGCTTGTGCCCTTTTCTACTCATCTTCAGTCACCCCTCTTACTTGTAATACTGCTACTTTCCTACTCAGTGCGTCAGCATTAGTATGTTCCACATCTGGCTTGTGTATCACCACATAGTCGAACTGTCTGAGCTTCAGCGCCCATCTCACTAGCCTACTCGCTGGGTCTTTCAGACGTAATAACCATTTCAGCGCTAAATGATCCGTCACAAACTTAAACCTTCTACCATACACATAACATCGAAAGTACGAAACCCCGTATATTACCGCTAACAATTCCTTCTCCGTCGTGGAGTAATTTTGTTCCGCCTTGTTAAGTTGACGAGTCGCGAACGCAATCGGATGCTCTTTGCTATCAATTTCTTGCCCAGGTACAACCCCAAAAGCGTGATTAGACGCGTCACATTGTAGTATAAACTCCTTCGAAAAGTCTGGAAACTTCAAAACTGGATCTGATGTCCGTATTCGTTTCAATTCTTGAAATGCTTTCTCGCACTCTGACGTGCACTGGAAGGTGACACCTTTTTTAGCAACTTAGTAAGTGGCCTCGCTATTTCTGCGAACCCCTGCACGAATTTTCTATAATAATTCCAAGACCAATATACGATAGCAATTGTTTAACCGTTTGCGGAACCGGAAAATCTCGTACTGCAGAAGTGAGACGAGGATCTGTCCGTAAGCCGTCCTGACTGATAACATGCCCGAGATAATTTACTTGTGCTTGCGCAAAATGGCATTTGTCCAAACTTAATGTAAACCGTGTTGCCTCTAACCTTTTAAACACCTCCTCTAACCGTTCCACATGCTGCTCTATCTCTTGAAAAAACTATAATGTCATCCAGATACACCATGCACTTTTTCGGTTTCAACCCGCGAAGGACTCCATCCAACAACCTCTGAAATGTTGCTGGAGCGTTTTTTAGTCCAAACGGCATTCTTTTATACTCGAAGTAACCACAATGCGTCGTAAATGCTGTGTTTGGTCTGTCCTCCAGACATACTTCAATCTGGTGATAACCGTTTCGCAAATCCGTAGTGGAGAAAAATTTACATTGCCCTAGGTTATCTAACGTTTGTGTGATATTCGGAATCGGATATACGTCCACCACTGTCCGTTCATTCAAATGTCTGTAGTCGCAACAAAAGCGAAAAGTTCTCGACCCGTCCGGTGTCTTCTTCGGAACTAGGACCACGCTACTAGACCAAGGACTATTACTGTGCTGGATTATCCCATCTTCCAGTTGCTGCTCTATTAATTGCTCTACTACTGGTTGTAATTGTTTCGGTAGTCTGTATGGCTTACGATACACCGGAGCGTGATTCCCTGTCGGAATACGATGCTGTGTTATCGGTGTAGCAGGTAACGTACCCTGTGCTTCAACCAATGCTTTATACTTTACTAATAATGCTTCCATACCCGAACGATCATTTCCTCTCACATGATTTACCTTGTCACGAAGTGCAGACGTACTGACGGTTTGCTTTTCATCGTAGTCTAGCATCGAACTATCGAAGTCCTCTTCATCCATTAACTCTACTGTGGCTATTACTAATCCCTTCGGCAGATCGACATCATCCCGCCCGAAGTTATCTAAACTCACGGGAACCATAAACTGCCCGTTTATGTCCGTCGCCCTTGATACACTCCTACGAAAAAAGCAATGCTTTTCGTCTAAAACCTCATGGTTCGGCAGTGGCTCTACCAAGAATAACCGCTGCTGTGGCACATCGACATCCACCGGTACCCAGATCAACTTCCCTGTACCAGTTCGTACTTTGTCACACGAAATCACCTTTAATGCACTTGCAAGCAGTTTAGTTTTTATCGCCTTAGCTATCGGTGCACTTTGCGACTCTGAAACATTTGCAACGGCTGTACCCATTGAGAACAAGTTCCCATCGAATTCCAGCGTATGTTGCGAAAGGTCAATTTTGGCGTGATGTTTAATCAGAAATTCCAACCCAAGTATCGCTAAAAATCCCTGTCCCACAGTTGACAACACCTCCATTTGCTCCCGCAACCACACGTTCCATATCTTAAACTTTAGCTGTGCTGTCCCTAGTGCATCTAATTTTTGATCACCTACTGCGCGCAATCTGTATCTCAGAGCTACCAGTCCTTTCTTGCCACGAGGTCCACACTGACAACTGATACATGCGCTCCAGTATCCACTAAAACTCTTCGCCACTTAGCTTTTATCCAAACCATCAAACTACAATCCGCCTCTTCATGCACTCTCTGAGTACTACTTTTTACTGCGAATGCCTCCCGACGGCAAGAACACTCCCTTTTTCGTTTAACAGTTTTTCACCTGCTGTATCATTAACACGTTTCTTGGCTTTATACTGCCGTGCCTTATGCCGTATTTTCTGACAGTTGAAACACTGCGGATCCCGACATTGTCTCTTAAAACGACCTTGCTTTCCACAACGGTAACACTCTTTGGAAGACGAAAAAATTTTCTTGTCATTATGACTTCTAGTGGCGCTATCCACTTCCTGCAAATGTGTAGCTATGCGCAATGCAGGTGCTAAGTCACCTGGATTTTTCATCCGTATCTGGCGTGAAAAATCCGGCGAGACCCCTCGCAAAAATGCGTCTAAAGCTCTATTCTCTGTTTCTTTCAATACTACTTCATTTGCACTCGCATCTTGCATTAACTCATATGTGTGCGCATTCGTTCTCCTAATTCTGCCTGAAAATTCTTCTACTGTTTCACCCGTTTTTTGGATCATCCTCCCCAATTTTTCTCTAAAAATCTGGCACTGTTTTGTTCCCTAAACCTTTGCAATAATCCCTCAGCCAACTCTGTGAACGTTGTAGCAACCTTTAACCCTTCGTGGTATGCCACTTAAGTCTTTGCGTCACCTACTAACCGTAACCTCGCCATTTGCAAACACATTTCATCCGACGAGCCACACAGTCTAGCCGTACTGCGTACGTCATCAATGAAAACATTCACATCCTCTGATGTTTTACCCGACAAGGAAGGTATCACATTAGCAGCTGAACAATCTGCCACAACGGAAAAGACAGTACCCTTGCATTCTACACTGTCGCTTCCCGAGCCTGATTGGGTATTTTGCAACAATTGTTGCTCCATCCTCTGCATGTGATGCTTTTGCAACTTATTTTCTTCAATCAGTTTCTTAACTTGCTCTGTCAATGTCACTACGGCGTCACTTGTCCTGGTTGCACGTGTCTCTGGCATTTTCGTGTGGTATACCTCACCTCACAAAAATAAAATTGTATTACCCATAAGCAAGTCAATTCCTAGCATGTCTAATGGCAAGCCATCTAGACTTACCACATTGCCCCACTACATGACTATAGAAGCCACACACAGCACAAGTGCTTGGTACAAATTTATTACAAGGAACGACGTGACCTGTTAATCCACACACTACACATTTAGATGGTACTACGTTAACGTGACTATCATTCCGACGAAACTGAGATAAGTCTACAGGGCTGCTAGGCCTTTCAAATGACACTCTCACATACCTTAACTTTACGCTCGACATGTCTAGCTACACAGAAAACATAGAGAGAAGGCAGGTGCTGGACTCACCCTAGTCGGTGCTTCTCGGTTGTACCGCACGGTGCTAGTCAAAGTCGTGAGGTGGGTGCGCCTAACACCACTTGTTACGGCTTCTGCACCACTTGTTAGCAGCAGACACAGTGGCTGCGCCAAAGACTGAGACGGCGTGGAGTTTTACAATTATTTATTGAACTTTATTTACAATTTCTCCCTTGTCATCCCTGTCCAACCCTGCAGATCCCTCTGCCTGGCTGCTGCTGTGTAGCTTCTCCGACAATGCGGGCAACGCGCGCCGCTGATCGCACTCGGGAGCCTCACGCCACCAGTGCTCCGCTGAAGCCAGGATGCACTGTGGTTGAGATGAACTCATTGGGAAGCCGTCAATTGCGCTGTATGCGAGGTCCCGTCATGGACGAACTAAGCGCCATGGGGCCGGGTTGCCATGAAGTCCGGCCGTCAGCCCCCGGCGGCGCCTGTGACCAAGACCGCACTGCGGCCGGTCCTACTGGAAGCTCTCACTGTAGTTAGCCATGTTGCTGACCGCGCTCGGGCCAACCTCCAGAGCTAAAGTTGACATCTGGTGGCAAACGGATGACTCCTGCGAGCTGGAACAGACTTCCAGAATCGTCACCTGTAAACACTGAACATTCGGACCACGTCCGTCCTCAGATCCAAACTGCTTTTTAATGGTTTCCGTCTGTTGCTGCCTGCACGCCACTATTTATATCCGGCAGGAGGACTTTTTTTACCCTCGGTGGTAGCTTTTTGTTATTACTCCCACAGTATATTGCACCGTAACTCAGCATGCTGGCCTCACTTCTCCTTACTCAGCACTCTCCAGGCTTCGCTCGGCCCTCAGTCTGTGTGTGTCCTTGCGTCAGCCTGTTGCTAGACTGCTGCTGTTAGCAAAGCTCTCTGGGCTTGCCTACTTTGCAATGCCTCGGTCGCAGTGTAGGGAAGCAGCATACTCACGCCGTATAAAATTCACATCAGTCTTTCCATTGTGTGCCAGCCAGTCCGCTGTAACTAGCTCTGACATCATAAATGTTGCGCAATACTTTAAAAATCAAGTAAATAACCTGAAACGTTTCTAGCATGTCAGGAGCAATACTAAATCAATATGTGTTGAATATCAGTTCAATAACTTCAACCATTTTCGAAATTTGGATGTTTTTCTGTAAAAATCATTGGCGCAACAGAATTTAGATTCCTTTTGCATAATAATTTAGTAGAAACAGTATTCTGGATCTCACAAATTAAAATTTTAGTTGAAATTCATGATTTTCTGGTTTTTGTCTTAAAAATTAAGGAAGCAAGATAGATTAAGTAGGCGAATAAATAAAGCTAGGAAGTTTAAGTAGACGGGAGATCCGCTATAATCATAAAGATGTGAGATGTTTCAACTGAATAACTATAAAACTATAGCGATAGCGTATCTCCAAAGGGCAAGTTCAGAGCTCGTTTACTGCGTGTAGTGTAGTTAAATTAATTCTCTCGCCCAAAATATTTGACTTAGCCACGTCAGACTTTTATTATGATTACTTACCTGTGTGCTGATTGCACATTTAAATTGAGAGCTTCATCGGCCATCAGCAAAGGAAGCAATGATTTATTCGATAACTTAAAGTGGTGCATTACTAGCCCAGCGGCTAGTCCGGAGAGCAGATTTGAACAGGCGTTCCCTTAGCAGTCCGCACCGCGACTTTATATGTAAGAACGCTGCGCGAGAAAGGAAGGCCCCAGTTCTCTCGAGATGCTGATTAGCGCACCACCCGTGCCGGGAGTCGCATCGCATCAGTACTATTGCTTTAAACAGCCTCGGATGCCGTAATAAGTTACTAGGGATAGCGTAACCATGAAATCGTTTTCGAGTGAAATGTTAATTCTGGGATGACTTTAATGATCTATCTTCAGTTTGCGTATGTCGTATTTTCACGTGGTGTCGTGGGACAGACATTCTACCATTATTTAGCATGGCGTTTGATGAACATTATCATCAAATTATGGCTAGCATTCACTTAAACATTTAGTTTGAACAGTTGTAGTTGCATCAGCGCATTAGACTCTGAACTTCTCTGGTAGTTGGATTGTGTGGATCCTTTTTGGTCTGTGACTTTCATAATATAGTGAACATTTTAGAGAAAATGGTTTTTGATTATGAATCCCAGACCATCTCCTAATTCCTCATAGCTATAAGCTGTAGCTATAAATGTATTTCTCAGATGAAGTGGGCACTAGGAATTCTAATTACAGGCTTCACGTTTTGCTAATCACTTTCTGGTTGTCAATATTGTAGACTGAGAGCCAGTGTTGAGAACGGCAAACAACAGCAATAAATAAATAGTAGGAACATCAATAACAATTAATCCACCCACCGCCCCACATATGGTGCATCGGCCGGGAAGAAACTGAGTAAAAGTGAAAGTGATTTTAAATATTCGGATTCGGGAGTGAAATGAGATACGCAACTGAGTAATAGAACAGTGATAGTGTTACGTGTGCATGTGGACGACGCAATTGGATTAACAACGCATCTGGATTGATTGAGCTGCCACTGAGTCTAGCGGCGCTGCTGGCATCGCGAGAAGCCAGTTTCGCCTCACCGCAGTCGTCCGCCGGAGCAACCGGAGCCGCGCCGGCAGTTGTGGGCCACGCAAACACACAGCAGCCAATGAAGTGCCATCTGCAGTTCAACGTGCCGCGTCACATCAGTAATCCTGGTACGCCGCACCGGCAACACTATACATCGTGCAGAAGGAATTAAGTTAAGTGAAAAGCTGTTAAAAATTTTACTAACCTGCACTAAAAGACTGTCGGCGATGGAACCGCCAGAAGAAATTGAGGTTAAACTTAAATCAGAACCTATGTCTGTTGAAGGAACTGTAAATCCAGACAACGGTTCAAGTGTAAATATGCATGAAAATAGTAATGTTAAAGTGAAATATGAAGTATTGTCTCGTGACAGTAGTGTGAAAAGGGGCAATGATTCAATAATAGAGACCCCTGTAGTAAAGTTGAAATCAGAAATTGTTAAGTTATTGGATGATAGTTTCTCTGACGAATTAAAAATGAAACAGTCATCAGAGATGGTAGAGTTTAAAAAGGAAAAGTTAGATATGACTGATCAATCAGAAGTTTCATTTAGTTTTGATGATTCTGGTGTTGGAGCTAGTTTTTCGTCACCAGAGTGTGATAAAAAAACCAGCTAGTGAGCAACCCAAAGATACTGGGGCTATTGATTTAAATGTTATATTACAAGCAATAGCTACCAGTAATGCTGAATTAAAGTCTGAAATAACTGTGATCAAAAGCAGTAATGCAAAAATGTCAGCCAGTAATGCTAGAATGACAGCTGAGTTAAAATCTGATATAATTGAGGTAAATAACAGGATTGTGGTCTGCCAAACCAATTTTAATAAACGGTTTGAGGCAATGGACAATAAATTAGAATCCAATAAAGCTGAATTAGAAACTTCCTTCAAGACTGGCTGCAATAAGTTGAAAGAGGATCTGGACAGTTTAAATTATAAAATTGATTACAACCATGAGAATATTAAGATAAAGGTTGCTCAACAGTTATCTGAGATGTATGAAACAGTAAAATCCGAAGTTTCTGAGGTTCGCAAAGACTTCCAAATGGAAGATGTGAAGCTGGAGCACAAGTTAACAGAAAACACTGAGGCGGAATCTGAACTGTGCACAGACTGGTTTAAAGATGTTAATATAAAAGTAAACATATGTCAAGCAGAAGTAGACGCAATTAAAACTGATACTACTCATATTGTGCAAAGAGTAGATAATGTTGAAATGAGAGTAGAAAATATTAGTACTAACAATGCTAACGTTGAGAGTAAAGTAGTTTCAGTAACTTCTGGTAATGGTAGTATACAACAAGTTGTAGCTGCAAACGCCGCTATTATCGGGCATCGGCAGTTCTTGCGGTTCGATCCAGATAAAAATATCCACCCGCTAAATTTCTGGAACGATTTTGAAAATGTGATTCCACCAACTTGGTCAGAACGAGAGAAAATCTCATTTATTAGAAGCCATTTAGCAGGTGACGCCATGCGTTGGTCAGCTGATGTTATGTTGAAGTGTAAACCATTATCGGAATTTAAAACAGCTTTCATTAATGAGTATTGGTCTAGTAATAAGCAAAATGAAGTGTTGAGAGAATTTTGGAGTGGAAAACGCTTCAATGTAGGCAAGGAATCTATTAAAGAGTTGGCCAGGTCATGGATCTCACGTTTGTCACATTCGGCCGAAAAGCTAAAACCTGAAATGATAATACTAGGTCTTGAAGCCAAACTGCCATGGTATTGGCAAACTAGAATTATATCTGACCCTAGAGATAATCTGGATCGTTTCATTGAATATTTGGAACGTGTAGAGCGTGTTGCTGCCAATGAGGAGCAAGCACGTAATAACAGAAATGCTAATAACACTAGTAGTAATTTTAAGAACGAGCAGAATGGCAATGTAAACATCAGAACAGTAGGTGTTCGCCATCCTAAGAGAGGTAGGAATTGGAGAAATAATTATCAGAACCAACAATGGCATCCAAATGATAGTAATTTTGTTCCGAACAAAATTATGCAGGTAAACAACAGTGCGGAAAGCAATGCTGTGCCAGTTAGCTATAATGGAAATAAAAGAAACAGTAGTAAGCCGAGGCAGGAAAACTAGTTCCCGTCTATGAGGACACTGGCGCTCAAAAGGCGGTTACTTTTCCTAAGCCAGTAATTACAGTAATTGGTAAGACAGATCAGAATACTCGGACTGAACATGTGGATGAGGGGTCGGTAGGATCTAAGGATACAGCAGAAATATTAGATCATTCACAGTGTTTGATAGATACCGTGTTAGAGACGCTTTCTAATTGAGAAGAGAAAGAGAAGGCGCAGCAGTGAAACGATAGGGAAGAGCTACAAAATACTGAATTGTCAGGTGAAGAAGTAGAAGAAATTCATACTTATATTTACTATGAGGATGACGTGCTCTTATCTAAAGTGCCTGTGCAGGATGTTCATACTGTACTAATAGATTTAGAACAGGAGGTAAGTGAGAATGTAGACGATAGCCTGTTGGAGGTCGATGAACCCAGTAGCTGTGACCAGTTGTCACTTGAGAAGAAACCCGACGATAATAGTGAAAGTGGTGTAGCTGTAACTAGTGTTTTGCCTGGTATGGAGGCGCAGAATCGATCAGACTACAGTAATTTGGGTCATGTTCAGCAAACTAAATGTCGATTTGAAATTAATAGACCGACTGTAAAAGACAGCTGAAAACGTAATTCAGGAAACCCCTACACACTTTGACCTAAATGTAATGAAGTCAGATGTCGATCACTTTAGTTGGAGACAAATCCAAAAGGAACTATTGGATGAGTTTGAGGAACCACCTGTACAAACTAGAATAAGCCACTCTATAATAATAGTGGCAGTGGAAGTGAGGTGAGTGCGATATCTCAGTCCTTCTTTGATGCATTACCTGGTAAAGACAAGCTTACAGTAATGAGGGTATCAGGACTAAGAATAATTGGTGCTACTGGCAAGGTGTCAAAAACGGTAAAACAAGAATCTTTGCTGCCCTTTAACATTAATGGTAATTTAATTGATCATCCATGCTTAATTGTAAATAATCTCAGTATTGAGGTTTTAATTGGCATAGATTTCTTGTCAAAATATCAGAGTGTTTTTGACTTTGAAAGAAGCCAGTTAAAAATGGTCTTGCCGATAACCGGAGTAATTACGGTACCTTTTATTGATAAACATGTAGTAACTAATGATGAAACTTGGGAGCTGCCTATACGAGTTCTGATAAATCGGAGATATTGGGACGAAATCTTAGTAAATACCAAGGACCTTTCAGGATCATAGCAAAACCACATGCCAATGCATATAGGCTAGAGTACCCTAAGAGCAAAAAGCTATTCGGTCTCAGGAACGTGATCGACTTAAAGAAGTTCATAGGTAGTGAATGAATTCTGTAGGGAGGAGGTTGTACTGTAACCTCTACACAGTGTAAATACTAAAATCTTCCGGTTAAGCTAATGAATTCTGTAGGGAGGAGGTTGTTCTGTAACCTCTACAAAGTGTGGCACCTGTGCAGTCCCAGCTGTGTGAGATCTTCTTTCCCATTTCAGATTTCACTCTCTCTTCATCTTTTTTATCCACCTAAAATTTCGACCTTTTGTTTCCAACACATTAAATCTTCCGTTATGGTTATCAAGCCAATAATAAACTAATGAATTCTGTAGGGCGGAGGTTGTCCTGTAACCTCTACACAGTGTGGCAGCTGTGCAGTCCCAGCTGTGAGATCTTCTTTCCTTTTCGGGTCTCACTCATTCTTCATCTTTCCTATCCACCGAAGTTTCGAATCCTTCTTTGCAATACAAAAATTTTCCGTCATGGCTATCAAGCCATGAGTTCTGTAACCATTCTATCCACCGATTAGTGAAGAAAATACCTAATGTGACAAACCTAACAGTGACATGAGAAGTATGATGTAATTGAGATACAAAGGTATTTGAGTAACAAGTTTGTATAGAACCCTGGTAATATTATGAGTACAAAGTTGTGGTTTTATTGGAAATGGTCCACCAACAGTAATTTCAAAAGATATACAAAGTCGTGTACAAGCAGGATCTGAAGTGGCAGTGAAACCTATTGCACGATGTAGAGCTAACTAATTAATAGTAAAAGAGATTGCTTAGTGTTATGAAAAATATGCAGATAAGTTGTAAAAATGAACTCACCTTGTGTAGCAAGGAATGGCAGTGTAATGGAATTGAACAGTGTTTGTGGTTGAGACGTGAAGGACACGTCCTTGAAATATTTATAAGGTTGTACCTGGCCGTTATTTGGTGTAGTGTGTGACAGAACACACCTACACGTATTGAGGTTATGAGTTGGAGGCGTGAATGCGACCATAGGTAACCTTATGTTAGATGAGACAGAGCAGCTCATGGTGTCCTATAGGTTTAGGGAATTTAGCATTAAGCTCGTCCATAATTACTTATTACACTTTAGTGGTAGGTCGAGAGAGACTACCTGTGGTTTCAGCGTCCGATCGAGTGGAAATGGATTGCCACGTGAGCAAACTGATCAGCTGCAATATACACTCCTGGAAATTGAAATAAGAACACCGTGAATTCATTGTCCCAGGAAGGGGAAACTTTATTGACACATTCCTGGGGTCAGATACATCACATGATCACACTGACAGAACCACAGGCACATAGACACAGGCAACAGAGCATGCACAATGTCGGCATTAGTACAGTGTATATCCACCTTTCGCAGCAATGCAGGCTGCTATTCTCCCATGGAGACGATCGTAGAGATGCTGGATGTAGTCCTGTGGAACGGCTTGTCATGCCATTTCCACCTGGCGCCTCAGTTGGACCAGCGTTCGTGCTGGACGTGCAGACCGCGTGAGACGACGCTTCATCCAGTCCCAAACATGCTCAATGGGGGACAGATCCGGAGATCTTGCTGGCCAGGGTAGTTGACTTACACCTTCTAGAGCACGTTGGGTGGCACGGGATACATGCGGACGTGCATTGTCCTGTTGGAACAGCAAGTCCCCTTGCCGGTCTAGGAATGGTAGAACGATGGGTTCGATGACGGTTTGGATGTACCGTGCACTATTCAGTGTCCCCTCGACGATCACCAGTGGTGTACGGCCAGTGTAGGAGATCGCTCCCCACACCATGATGCCGGGTGTTGGCCCTGTGTGCCTCGGTCGTATGCAGTCCTGATTGTGGCGCTCACCTGCACGGCGCCAAACACGCATACGACCATCATTGGCACCAAGGCAGAAGCGACTCTCATCGCTGAAGACGACACGTCTCCATTCGTCCCTCCATTCACGCCTGTCGCGACACCACTGGAGGCGGGCTGCACGATGTTGGGGCGTGAGCGGAAGACGGCCTAACGGTGTGCGGGACCATAGCCCAGCTTCATGGAGACGGTTGCGAATGGTCCTCGCCGATACCCCAGGAGCAACAGTGTCCCTAATTTGCTGGGAAGTGGCGGTGCGGTCCCCTACGGCACTGCGTAGGATCCTACGGTCTTGGCGTGCATCCGTGCGTCGCTGCGGTCCGGTCCCAGGTCGCCGGGCACGTGCACCTTCCGCCGACCACTGGCGACAACATCGATGTACTGTGGAGACCTCACGCCCCACGTGTTGAGCAATTCGGCGGTACGTCCACCCGGCCTCCCGCATGCCCACTATACGCCCTCGCTCAAAGTCCGTCAACTGCACATACGGTTCACGTCCACGCTGTCGCGGCATGCTACCAGTGTTAAAGACTGCGATGGAGCTCCGTATGCCACGGCAAACTGGCTGACACTGACGGCGGCGGTGCACAAATGCTGCGCAGCTAGCGCCATTCGACGGCCAACACCGCGGTTCCTGGTGTGTCCGCTGTGCCGTGCGTGTGATCATTGCTTGTACAGCCCTCTCGCAGTGTCCGGAGCAAGTATGGTGGGTCTGACACACCGGTGTCAATCTGTTCTTTTTTCCATTTCCAGGAGTGTACTATAGATATGAAACAAATGTGCTATCCTATGCTTTAAATGTTAATAGAATGAGTGTTAAATAAGTACATACACTAGCAACATAATTGAGTAACATAATGGCAGACGTGAAACGTTATTTATAGCTCAGCATAAATACACTTCGATGAAGTAAGTACATAATTGCAGATGTGAAACTGACACAGCTGCAGAGGACCAATAAGTGGATTTAGTAGTCAACGAAACGTAGTGTGTTTTGAACACTCAGAACTGTACTATTACCACAAGTTACTCACATGTACAAAGAGGCTGAAAAGACAACTGCTAATCAAATATACTTATACTATCTCTAAGAATAAGGAATCGAAGATAAGTCAGCTAAGTAATTAAAATACGAATGTATCAGGAATGTACCGAGCATTGGTTCAGTGTTCCGACCCAGAAATAATAAATTGATATTAAATAGGATTTATGATTGTATGCTTTGAGCATACATTTTCCCTAGTACGTGACTAACGGCGTTTTGAGCCATTTGTTTACCGATTCTATGACAGTTAAGTAACCGTGAGAGTAAAATTGAAAAAGTTCTGTTAACTTTGTTCCAGTAACATATTGAAAGATAAAATGTATATATCCCCATTTCATTGTGACCCACCCTTAGATATTAAGTGAAAAGAGTCTGAGGCACTCTTTTTATTTGTTCTAGAGTAGAAACCAGATAATGACAGCCTGGTAGCTGCGTGAAAGCGTGGAGTGACTTGGACACAACTCACAGTGACCTCTCACCTTCCCCATGTAATTTAGAGTGAACGTGAAGGACGCACACCATAGCAACTTCCCCTCCTCTACCCCTGTGAATGGAAGTGTAGAACACCAGCCAAAGCGGCTAGAACAACGGGTGTAAAAATTAAATTGTCATGATTTGTGAAATTTTCTTTCAGGTTTAGAAAAGACTGCTAAGATATAATTACCTGTTTATGTACCATGAATAACTCTGTTATTTTCTTTGAATTTGTGTATGTAAAAATGTATTTAATGGATTTAAGATTTTCATAATTTTACATATTTTATGTATTTGTCTGTCTAAGGCAATATGTATGCCAAAGTGTTTCATTGATCTTGCTTAAATTTTGAGTGATAATGTTGCTTAAGAGGCAGTGAACATCCCAGCAATTTAAATAATTGAAGTTGGTAATAAGTTTTCTTTTAATATTTCTATATGTTTACATTTAAATTTTTATTTTTCATAGGGCGTTAAGCTGTACTCTTGCTTCCCTTTTTGTAATTAATTTTTTTTCCATTTACATTTAAAAAATTCAGTTGTGGGTGATGTAAGGAAGCAGCCTACTCATGCCGTATAAAATTCACATCAGTCTTTCCATTGTGTGCCAGCCAGTCCGCTGTAACTAGCTCTGACGCCATAAATGTTGCGCAATACTTTAAAAATCAAGTAAATAACCTGAAACGTTTCTAGCATGTCAGGAGCAATACTAAATCAATATGTGTTGAATATCAGTTCAATAACTTCAACCCTTTTCGAAATTTGGATGTTTTCTGTAAAAATCATTGGCGCAACAGAAAAGAGCTAGAAAGTTAAAAATTTGTATTTAGATTCCTTTTGCATAATAATTTAGTAGAAACAGTATTCTGGATCTCACAAATTAAAATTTTAGTTGAAATTCATGATTTTCTGGTTTTTGTCTTAAAAATTAAGGAAGCAAGATAGATTAAGTAGACGAATAAACAAAGCTAGGATGTTTAAATTTAAGAAGAATGGAGATCCGCTATATTCATAAAGAAGTGAGAAGTTTCAATTGAATAACTATAAAACTATAGCGATAGCGTATCTCCAAAGGGCAAGTTCAGAGCTCGTCTACTGTGTGTAGTGTAATTAAATTAATTCTCTCGCCTAAAATATTTGGCTTAGCCACGTCAGACTTTTATTATGATTACTTACCTGTATGCTGATTGCACATTTAAATTGAGAGCTTCATCAGCCATCAGCAAAGGAAGCAATGATTTATTCGATAACTTAAAGTGGTGCATTACTAGCCCAGCGGCTAGTAGGGAGAGCGGATTTGATCAGGCGTTCCCTTAGCCGTCTGTACCGCGACTTTATATGTAAGAACGCTGCGTGAGAGAGGAAGGCCCCAGTTCTCTCGAGATGCTGATTAGCGCACCAACTGTGCCGGGAGTCGCGTCACGTCGGTATCATTGCTTTAAACAGCCTCGGATGCCGTAATAAGTTACTAGGGATACGCGTAACCATGAAATCGTTTTCGAGTGAAATGTTAATTCTGGGATGACTCTAATGATCTATCTTCAGTTTGCGTATGTCGTATTTTCACGTGCCGTCGTGGGACAGACATTCTACCATTATTTAGCGTGGCGTTTGATGAACGTTATCATCAAATTATGGCGAGCATTCTCTTAAACATTTAGTTTGAACAGTTATAATTGCATCAGCGCATTAGACTCTGAACTGCTCTGGTAGTTGGATTGTGTGGATCCTTCTTGGTCTGTGACTTTCAGAATATAGTGAACATTTTAGAGAAAATGGTTTTTGATTATGAATCCCAGACAATCTCCTAATTCCTCATAGCTATAAGCTGTAGCTATAAATGTATTTCTCAGATGAAGTGGGCACTAGGAATTCTAATTACAGGCTTCACGTTTTTCTAATCACTTTCTGGTTGCCAATATTGTAGATAAAGAGCCAGTGTTGAGAATAGCAAACAACAGCAATAAATAAATAGTAGGAACATTTAATATTCTACTATTCCACCCGCCGCCCCACAGCAGGCGTGCCTTTGTTTGCCATTCTCCACTGCATGAAGCAACACTTATTACATGTGGCTGCAACAAAGAGTTTGTGAAGGAAACGGTAACGTGAAACCCATATGGACTAATGCCTATGAGACAGTTATTTAATACTTCTATTAGTTTAGATATTGATTTAGTGTAATTATTATAAGCAGCTGTAGAAATGCAATAAATTTATTGGGGAGGAAATTAGTAGGTATTCCAGTCCGTAGGCGAGGTGCAGAGAAGGCGAGATGATGCTGTTCATAGTGGGACCAATATTCTTCGATGGAGTGGAAGCATTAAGGAAGGTAGTAACTTTTCATTTATTCAAGATGGTTCAGATGGTTCAAATGGCTCTGAGCACTATGGGACTCAACTTCTAAGGTCATGAGTCCCCTAGAACTTAGAACTACTTAAACCTAACTAACCTAAGGACATCACACTCATCCATGCCCGAGGCAGGATTCGAACCTGCGACCGTAGCGGTCGCACGGTTTCAGACTGTAGCGCCTAGAACCGCTCGGCCATCCCGGCCGGCTTATTCAAGATGTAAAATAAGGAAAGTCATAAACTGTCAATCAGATGATTTTACATACATGCACCTGCAGAGTTACACATACCACAGTTCATTTTGAAAACACGTATATTTTGTGTATTGAGGATCCTGGAGAAATTACTTTCATAGAAGACAGTCACATCTCTACGCTGTTCTTCTTTATATTTCTCTCAGAGTTGCGTTTACTTAATGTAATTTTATACAGCGTATAACTCAGATCTCAGTCATGTGGCCCGTACTGCAAACTATACCGCTCGATCCCTCCAAACAAACTGAACTAGTCAGCTGCACCACTTCGCTCCGTGCGCAAATTTGGCGGGAAACGAAGATCCATGAAGCGCTTTACCTGAATATCGATACTGTAATGTTAATGAAAATTGTTAAAAAATGAGACGTGAAATGAGTGGCTGATAGCTCAATATTGAGAGGTAAGTTGGCGAAACTGATAGTTTCATCTGAAGAATACTTCACAACACATTAATAAATGAACTTTAGAGATTTGATGCGCTGGCTCCTTTAGTGGTAGCCAATCAGATTATCCTCATGCTAAGTTGACGAAATTTCTCACGGAAGTGGTACTCACTTTGCTGTTTGTTGTCTGTCTCTCACACCATTTCTGTCATCATACATCAACTACATCAGTATGAACCGAACTATGAAGTGAAGCCTGGGATGGAATTTTATGTCTCCATAGCCAGAAATGTCACAACGTACACTCCTGGATACTGTCTGAGAAGATCGGGCACACTGAGAAAAAGGGTCTCATTCAGACTGAGATATTATACATGTGAACCACGCCAGTTATGTTGTCCTGTCGCCAGCTCATCCGCCGAGTTACGCAAATACGATAGCGTGTTCTCTCGCCACCGTGAAGTAATAGTGGCTCCACATGGCCCGCTTTTCTCGTCTGGAAAGTTTTTCTGGATGACTTGTCAAAGTTGAAAGGTGTGTCAACTTCGGCTTTTGAGAAGAGGGGGTGGGCGTGTTTTGCAGCGTCAGCATACTGAATAAGCATTCTCTAAATATAAGAGGGGGTGGGCGTGTTTTGCAGCGTCAGCATACTGAATAAGCATTCTCTAAATATCTCTTCTTTCTTTATATTGTGTGGTCGCCATAATGACGCCACTTCTCTCCCTGTGACTTCGTTCTGATGCTTTGAGGCCGAGATAGAGAGGATGATCGGCACATAACATGTTATCGACTTCTAAACGCCCATAGGAAGTGTACAATATCTTTTGGAGAAAAAGAGACATACAGAGAAAGACAGGGAGAGAGAGAGAATAAAAATACTGTCCTCGTTTCGGAAACAGTGAGGCAGGTAATCTATCATGAAATCTAAATCAGAGTAACTGGACGAATTTTGAAACTTAGCACTTCGGAAGTAGAGAGCAATGTCTGCATCACTGCGCCGCTTCACTTTTTTGGAAAAGAGGGAGAAGAAAACACTCCGTTTTTAGCATATCGGTACATTCATAGTGCCCAAAAACTAGAAGGAAAGTTCCTAACGACGGATAATTCTGTTGGACTTGATTGAGAAAGTGGTCATGTAATGTGGAAACAGATTTTGCTTCAAGCACCGTAGATCTTGCTCACAAGGGAACCTCCCCATCGCACCCCCCTCAGATTTAGTTATAAGTTGGCACAATGGATAGGCCTTGAAAAACTGAACACAGATCAATCCAGAAAACAGGAAAAAGTTGTGTGGAACTATGAAAAAAATAAGCAAAATATACAAACTGAGTAGTCCATGCGCAGTATAGGCAATATCAAGGGTATTTTCAGCTCCAGAGCGCCGTGGTCCTGTGGTTAGCGTGAGCAGCTGCGGAACGAGAGGTCCTTGGTTCAGATCTTTCCTCGAGTGAAAAATTAAATTTTTTATTTTCATACAACTATTATCTGTCCGTCCGTCCGTCCGATGCGATCACTTTTTTGGGAGTGATTATCACATCCACAAGAAAACCTAAATCGGGCAAGGTAGAATAATCTTTTTACCCATTCGCCAAGTGTACAAGTTAGGTGGGTCGACAACATTTTCCTGTCATGTGACGCACATGCCGTCACCAGTGTCGTATAGAATATATCAGACGTGTTTTCCTGTGGAGGAATCGGTTAAACTATGACCTTGCGATCAAATGTTTTCGGTTCCCATTGGAAAGGCACGTCCTTTCGTCTACTAATCGCACGGTTTTGCGGTGCGGTCGCAAAACACAGACAGTAAACTTATTACAGTGAACAGAGACGTCAATGAACGAAAGGACAGATCATAACTTTGCGAAAATAAAGAAAGTAAACTTTTCACTCGAGGGAAGACTTGAGCTAAGGACCCTTCGTTCCGCAGCTGCTCACGCTAACCACGGGACCACAGCGCTGCTGCGCTCACACTACCCTTGATGTTGCCTATACTGCGCATGGACTACTCAGTTTGTATATTTTGCTTATTTTTTTCATAGTTCCACACAACTTTTTCCTGTTTTCTGGATTGATCTGTGTTCAGTTTTTCAAGGCCTATCCACTGTGCCAACTTATAACTAAATCTGAGGGGGGTGCGATGGGGAGGTTCCCTTGTCAGTAGTAACTCAAGAAAATGAAAAGGAAATGGTGACAGCTTCCTCGCTAGCGTTGTCCCGGAAGACTAGGGCGCTCTGTCAAGGAGGCGGCGCGAGATCAATAAACAACAATGGCTGGGCGGCGGTCAGCAAACAGGCCGCCATCCATCACGTGCAGCGCTGGCCGCGGCGCCCCCGCGGGCGCAGGCACCGCCGGCGCTCGTCACGTGACACCGACTAATGACGTCATCAGTCAGGGTGGCGCGGGATTACGCACGTGGATTATGAGGGCGCCTGCCCGGAGCCACAGCGTAGCGGCGCTGCTGCTCCTTGGCGGGGACGCTGCCGGAAATTACTGCCCTCCCCGTAAACACGACCCATAACCTGCTTAAGCACCCCACTCTGCGGCCCGACGCTGCTGGAAGCACACTTCTCACCCGTCCGGTTTGGGGGATTCGCACAGAGCACTTGCATTTCGCCATCACATGCGCTAATGTCTGTGGAAATTAAATCAAGAAAATGTAATTATCGTGTAGCACTATTGTCTGGGAAACTCTGCCTGGCGTATTAACCTCTCGATGATGGTGAGAGGAAATAATGAGGGTAACACAAATACGCAGTCCCCGAGTGGAGGAAATCTCCGGGCCACCTGGGAATTGTACCAAAACCTCTAGGATTTACGTGCAGCACTGGTGACCACTAGGCCACATTTTGCACACAACGCTAGGAATAATTCATGTTACTAAAGTCATCATTGTTCCTTACATTAGATTACGGCCAGATGGAAGTACAATCATCCAGCCATAACTGTTGATTGTTTGGGTAGGTGGCTCTGCAGGACTAGATCACATGAAATATTAGTTCATTTGCTTACGTGGATGATAAAAATATTTCCTCACCATAGTAAAATCTTTTTCCATATGAGTATATCATAATTTACACCTGTAGTTGATTTTAAATCATCATTTGATGCACTAATTAACAAACTCTCCTCTTGAAGTACAATGTTCAGCATTTACGAAACTTTATTTACATTCAATGATGTTGACTGCTTCAACTGAGGTCATGAATTGGGGCACATCACTTCCATGCTCAGCTCTACAGTTGACAAACCAGAATAACTCGAAAAATAAGCTTCACACGAAAAAATGTGTAGAATCCAAAGTTGATTATTTTCGACGGGGACATCTGCTGGTGCTAAAATTAGCCCACCACCCCAGCCCCCTGGGGGTTGGGCGGGAGACAACTTTAAAATTTAAAATGAGAACCCCCCCCATTTTTATTGCAGAATCAGATTCTACATAAAAAACTACGTACACTTTATCTCAATCATTTGTTTTGATTCTTGGTAGTTGGCGCTGTAATTCAACATAATCCATGTTCTCCCCACCCTATGGGGAGAGAGGGAAAGTTTTAGTTTTAGCGAATCAAAATTTACGAAGTAAATAAGTATTTTTTATTCATCCGTAACCATTTTCCACGCAAAATGAGTACATGGATTTACTTGAATTTCAGAGCCAACTACCATGAATCATAACAAATGTTTAAGACAAAATGCACGTAGTCTTTTATGTAGAATCTGATTCTGCAATAAAAATGGTGATTCCCATTTCAAATTTTAAAGTTGCCTCCCGCCCCACCCCTAAGGGGCTGGGGTGGTGGGCTAATTTTAGCAGCATCAGATGTCTCCCTCGAAAATAATCAACTTCGGATTCTACACAATTTATCACACTCTGTTCTTAACAAATAGCTCTGGAAGTGAACAGAGGTCTTTTCCAGTTTTGTCATTGCTTAATGTGAGTCTCGCGACTTTCAAACGATTTTAGGTAACCTCTGGACGAAATCTTAGAGCCTAAGCCGGAATCTGGGCAGGAAATGCATTTTAAGTCCTTTTCTTCAATCTCCGTTGTAATTAATAAACTTGTTACTAGTAAGTACAGCCTGTCTACGTAACACAGGACGCCTGACACAACACAAGGTCCACTGCTTACAAACTTTGCTCTTACAAAAGAGTAGTAGGCATATGAAATTAAATAATACATATTCATAGCTTAATAATCCATTCAAATATTCATTAAGGTTCATGTTCTAATTACAAGAATGATTAAGGCCACAACATTCTACACTACATACTTAAAATTCCAAATGACTCAACGAATCAGATAGATTTTTCATAATAGTGCATCGACTTTTGTACTCAATAACTTCCACTTGCTCAGTTGTTAATTAAAACACGATAGCCCATTGACTCTTACTTACCTCAGTAAGTATCTCTACGCATACCCTTTCTTTAAAGTTTAATTAGCATTCCTTTACAACCTTTTGTCTAGCATTCTGAATATACTTTTTATTTGGCTAGTTTCGGGTTTGCACATTTTTCTTAATTCGCTAGTTTGAATCTGTATTCGAGATTTCAATTCTCAGCCCTCAACTCTGCGATAATAGAATACTACTACTAAATTACAGCCCGTCAACCGACTTATTATCGAATTTGATAAACATTTCTTAAGCAATTTTGAACCAGATGGGTTCTGTGACATCTCCTGACTCACTGCCACATGTAGCAGCTTCTTCCTCTTTTCATGCCACAGATGCTTTCTCTCCCACATTTTTCTCGCTTTCACTTCCTTCATTTTCAAATCTAGTACCAAAATTATCTGATTCGCAGCACATAACACCTAAGTCTTCCGTAAAATCATCCTTCATTTCCATGGTTCCTTCGATTAATTATTAAAATATTGTCTTTAAAAACTACTGAAGAATATGCCAAAAAGATATTTTATTGCAGCTGCTGTGGAGATACGCCACCAACCGAGTTGAGTGTGCTGCCGGCGGACACTCAAGATGTCGAAATCCAGCCGTGGCTCACTAGGTTCAACAGCAGCCAGACACATTGTTCGATAACTTCTCATGCCCAAAGAGGTGATAGAGAAACTGCCACTCGCTGCCGCAGCCTGCGACATTGTCAGAAGTCACGCTGCTGCAATAAAGTGAGTGAACCAATCTGCTCACAGCTTGCCTTCAGAACGCAGCTGTTGCGCCGCTCTTACAGCACGAGGATTGCGCCGTCGAACCTCGGACCTCTGTCTGGACAGCTGGCGCCAGGTAGCCCACGAAAGCTCGCCCAGTACCGCAGCAGATGTTGTGAGAGAACGAGCTGAGCTGCACCCCGCACCGAGATAAGTTGGGCAGCATCTCCAGCGCCTCACATAGAAGTTGAAATTGTTGCGATGCCGCCCATCCCGCTATTCGCCAACAACGATTCTAAATTCTCCAAAATATCAGTAACTGTTTGTGAAATCTTGACAGTAAAGTCACCAGTGTGTTTCTCCTACAAAACCACAGTCTGGACTGTAGTCTTACAGATTCAATTCTTCATTGTTCTTCTCATCATTTTGTTACACGGAACCGAGTTCGTCGTACTCGTTACATCTCTTCCTTCACTTACACTCCTAGTAATTACTCATTTCTTTTGCCATGTTTGTTAAATAACACCACAAGTTATTTTTGTATTTTCCGCACCTGCAACTCCTTCTCCATCTGCCTCAAAATTATTTACTTTTTCCCATGCCAACCGCCAAGTACTCATAATCCTTCCTGTTGATTTTCAGTCCAGTCTTATTGTATACCTCTTTAAGCTTTCTTATAACTCATATCTTCATGTTCTGCCACATAATCTGGTTATCAGTAAGATACAGCTAAATATCTTGCTCTCCTCTACTGTCACTCCAATAATCTGACGTATTCTACTCGTAGTCTGCAGGATTATTCCGAGAACAGCACAAAGAGCGCCAGTGACAGTACACATCCCTGCTGCAGACCCTTATGCACGTCGATTTCTTCTGTTCAGCTATTCCGAATTCCGACTTTCACTGTGTTAGTTTCCTACAATTTCGTAACGTCTCCAGCAGCCTTCCATGCAACTCTGCCTCTTCCAACTTTTTTCTTAGATTGTTGGTGGGTACATTGTCGTATGTTTTTTCTAGGTCAATCAATGCAACATTCATCTCCAGTCTAACTTCTGCGCGTTTTTCGCATATTAGTTTCGTAATTAACATGTTATCCATTACTGACGTACCTGCTGCTTTTTTCATTATACACCAAATTCGTTTGAAATTGCTCCAGACGATCCCGAGGCAACCTGTCATCTCATTTTCACCAGCTCCCTTCCGTAAAATGATTCTTCCCAGATAGGAAGTAATACTGCAACCAACTTTGTTAGAAATCGATACAATAGTTTATGAAGGGATGTGGAATGATTTTTACAAATATATAAAAAATATAGATAGAAATATAAATGTAATCAAAGCTAATTAAATTCACAACGTGTAGTCTGACCAGTGATATCACAATAGGAAATTATGTTCGATGTGTGACATAGATTGAACCTGACAGTACATACTTAACAACTTAGAAAGATACCAAACGATTATCATGAAATTTTCTATCTTTTTTTTATCTCAGTAAAAAGAGGAGAAATTTTGACAAGCAACATCTAATTCCAAACCTAGTTTCTGTCTTTAACCATTTCATTGTTTGCCATCAAGGGTGGGGGTATGAGACATTATTGCTTATAACTGCACCTTTATGATTGATGATTCTGTGTCGTTTCTAAAGGTGGAGGCCACCTACCAAAGACATGGTGTAATGTTGCCTTTCCTTTCATTTCATCACTACCCACAGAAAACCAGACAACAGCGCAATAAGCTTTTAGTCATCGACATCAAATGTGAACACACTTGGCACGTACCTCTGAGGGAAGTAAAGCAGAATTTCGAAATGTCTTTAAAGAAAGACAGAAGCTAGAAGTTTTCAAGTTAACGAAACGGAAAGAAACAAAAAACTGTCACATATATTCCAGGAACACCGCTTTAACTTCTTTTTAGTCCACTGTTCTTTCTTCCATCCTAGTATTGTAACATTCATTCCGAAACCTCATAGGCGTCATAGACTACAAGTAGAAAATAATATATGTCTGTATGCTGATATAACGTTCTTTCCAGGCACACAACTTTCCCCACTATGTATTAGCAATGGAACTGTCTCACCCACACAGAGTATCTTACAACGTATCTGCAGACTTGAAGCTTCCTGGCAGATTAAAACTGTGTGCCGGACCGAGACTCGAACTCGGGACCTTTACCCTTCGCGGGCAAGTGCTCTACCAACTGAACTACCCAAGCACGACGAGGTACTGGCAGAAGTAAAGCTGTGAGGACGGGGCGTGGGTCGTGCTTGGGTAGCTCATTTGGTAGAGCACTTGCCCACGAAAGGCAAAGGTCCCGAGTTCGAGTCTCGGTCCGGCACACAGTTTTAATCTCCCAGGAAGTTTCATATCAGCGCACACTCCGCTGCAGAGTGAAAATCTCATTCTGGAAACCTCCCCCAGGCTGTGACTAAGCCATGTCTCCGCAATATCCTTTCTTTCAGGAATGCTAGTTCTGCGGGGTTCGCAGGAGAGCTTCTGTAAAGTTTGGTAGGTAGGAGGCGAGGTACTGGCAGAAGTAAAGCTGTGAGGACGGGGCGTGGGTCGTGCTTGGGTAGCTCATTTGGTAGAGCACTTGCCCGCGAAAGGCAAAGGTCCCGAGTTCGAGTCTCGGTCCGGCACACAGTTTTAATCTGCCAGGAAGTTTCATATCAGCGCACAGTCCGCTGCAGAGTGAAAATCTCATTCTGGTATCTGCAGACTGATGCGTAATCCATGATTTGGGCTATGGTCTATTACTAACAGCAAAAGATTGTGTTTAAAAGGTAAATGTTATCAATCTAAACCGTCTAGCTGAGCTGTACGACTTTGAATTGCTAACTTCCTGTGCTGAAGCAACTAAAATCTTGTTTCGTAAAGAACTATGACCGTAATACACTTGTGGCGGCCGTTACCTACACCTTAGGAGTCCCACACGTTCCTAGATCGCCACAAGCTGTCGATTATGCTGCGCGACTGGATACCTGGATACTACGGTCGCAGGGTTTCAGTTAGGGTTCTAGTGAGGTTTCAGGCAGCCTAGCCTCGTCCAGTCCGGTTCTTCTCCTCGTGCTGTCAGCATCGTTTCGGTATCGCGTCCGCATCGCAACGGACACATCGCGTGGCGACGCGTTTCGAATTGAGAAACGCCGATAGGCTGAAAGATCCTACCACGACCCACCGTCTCCACATCTGCTACGGGGACCGCGAACTAACTGAAAGTTCGCACCACAAGCATTCCGACCGGCTTGCGTTTTGTGCCCACGTGTGTAGCCACAGAGTCTGCGCGTTACCACCGTTAACCAGCATGTGATAGCCGTGTGACGTGTGTTCTTGATCCTGTTATCGATATTTCCCACTAAGACTATTAATCCACTCCTCACAGCCGAAGAAATTTAGTGTTGCGCTGGTGAATACCCTTCGTCGTGATGGCGACATGTGCAGTAAGTCCTACTCTTACCACGCGCACCTTTACTTAGCGCAGTAAGATTAATTTAGCAAGGGGCTTTCTGTAAGGTCCATTAATTTGAGAGACTAATTCATGTTCCTTTTGTGTAGTAAATGGGTGTTTAAGTAAAAGGGAAGCTTCTTCTAATCACACGTAGAACTCTTCTTTATACCGCATCTATCACATGGCACTCCACTCCACTGTATTCAGTTCAGTAAATTAGGGGGGAAAACGTGCTCAGACACGTAATATAAATATGATATCGGCATATCAGACACTGTGTGTACGTGGTAAGCCATTGATATCCTGCTACGTGGAATTGCAAGATATATTTTTTTAAATTCTGAACAGCCATAGAATCTGGTATTTTCACGTGCAGGAAATATTACCAAAGGTCATTTAAACTGTCAGAACAAAAAGTGAAATGCTGACCAGGGTGAAAAATTTCAAATCTTCAAGTATGCACCACGATACTTCCCCGCAAAGCCACTTTGTTCCTGACAGTTGTGTACGTCCTGTTTCATTTCACAATCATGAAACGGAGTTTAAAGATATGACAGTGATTACTCGATAGAGATGCTGAACTGAAAGAAAAACTAACTGATGGAGTATTTATTTCGAATATTAGTCTCGCCTTCGTGGTTATGTATTATATTGTTACCATTTGTTCCTCTACTGAAATATTTAATATGTATTTGTCCTTACGAACAAAAATATCGTATCCAGAATGAGATTTTCACTCTGCAGCGGAGTGTGCGCTGATATGAAACTTCCTGGAAGATTAAAACTGTGTGCCAGGCCGAGACTCGAACTCGGGACCTTTGTCTTTCGTTGGCAAGTGCTCTACCAACTGAGCTACACGAGCACCACACACGCCCCGTCCTCACAACTTTACTTCTGGAAGATAGGAGACGAGGTACTGGCAGAAGTAAAGCTGTGAGGAGAGGGCATGAGTCGTGATGGGTAGCTCAGTTGGTAGAGCACTTGCCCGCGAAAGGTGAAGGTCACGAGATCGAGTCTCGGCTCGGCATACAGTTTTAATCTGCCAGAAAGTTTCAAAAATATCGTAATTAATCGTCGGCATATTAGCATGCTCTGGGATTTGAACAAACAAGACAAAGCTCCGCTCCGAGCTCGCAGCAGTTCCGTGACCTGATTTTCATCTTACCTCTCGTATTTATTTCCGGCAATAAATTAGCGTCACCACCGCCAAAGTTATCTTGAATCACTCCCTCGAGGTTCTAAATCGTCGGTTAACTGGCTGTAGCGTTCGTGACTTTATCACTAATTCGGTGTTTACTTTATTGTTTCATGTGGAGTCATGCATGCTGCTAAGACTGTAAGTCATAAATTCCTGATTATAATAATCTCTTGGAAGCTAAACAACTGGAGTGCTTTCTGGTGGAAAGAGCCTATACGGTTGAAGCCTAAATTTATGCTGTAGAGAACAGTGAATTTAACCAACACAGTGTCATAAATTTTATTCCGTTGATGACTTTCAAGTATTTGCGAAATAGTAGTTTTCAGTGGGTGAAACACTTTAGTGGATGTAATTTTATTGGTGCTTCACTGATTGATGGATCTTCAAGTGAGAATACCGTAGTGTGTGAAGTATGTTACAGGATTTATGCGACTCAAACAACTGGCAAAAGCCATGCACAACAGATGAAGGAAAGGCCCACGTAGCAAACGTAAACAGTAGTTACTTGTACGGCGTTTATCGACCTTGAGGGTAATTTGTTGACCTCACGATCTGCCATCAGTAAGCTGCTTCCCTCTTTTTTTCTGTTCAACCTAAAGTTGTCGTATGTCTTTCATGTTTTCGTTTATTTATCTGTCAAGTGGGATGTCTTTGTCTTTCTGCTACGAGGAACTGTGTCAATTACTATAGGTCTTCTCACCATCATAGTTTTACTATATTATCCATGTTAGGAACTTCAGAAGTTGTTGTGAAGATAATCTCTATCGTTGTTTAGCATATTACACAGAGATGTTATGAATGTAGACAATAGCCACGGGTTTCGGGAGTCAAGCTCCAATTATCAGCGGGACCGATCACCTCAGCAGTTTGGTCCCATAAGACCCAACCACAAATTTCTGAAAAAAAATTCCGATCATCTGTGGTCAGCCGTTCATACGTACGAACTTAAATACACGAAATAGCCATAACATAACAATAAAAATATTCCGACATAAAATCCACGTCATAGTTTGAAATCAGTAACACTTAATTATCTGTTTCACATCTCCATATTTTCGTCCTATGACCCGGATGCTTCTTTGCTGTAGTGATAAGAGCGGTCGCATCTGCTTCAAGTCACAATAGCTGCCTTTCCTTGCACTGGCTAGTTCTGCAAATAAGTATCATAAACAATTATTGTAGAAGACTAAACTGACTTTTTCACGAACGGTCTGGTTTTTTGTATGAACGTGTGTCTTCTGCAGATTGAAGTCAGTCATGTGAACAGAAACGATCATACACGTAAGGGCAAGTACTAAGAGTCGCTTGCCCGTGAGCATCTGTGTGTGTGTGTGTGTGTGTGTGTGTGTGTGTGTGTGTGTGTGTGACATAATAGGGGAATGAGCTGACTAATCTTAGTTTATGTAATGTTTCCTGATAATCGTAGCTACAGCAACTAATTTTTGTATTCAACCAGAAGTAATTGTACAAGACAGGATAAGTTTATGTAAAACAGCTTTTCTCAACGTCTTTGCCTTTGAGAGGCTGCGTTAGCTCTATCGTGTTTTCTATTCTCCTTCTTCAGAAACGAAATTTGCTTTTTTCTCTTAACCCCACTCGTGTACTACAAAGATATCATGGTTCAATAAAAATTTCATCAGTTCGAAGTACTTTTGCAGAAATAAAGTGCTTAGGGCCAAATCTCAAGAATGAATCGTGTAGGAAATTAGTGCTGTGAATACACATTTTTTTGCGAGGTGATTTTGACACGTTACACTTCGCTTCAAGTTCCTAAGCAAGCTGTCAGATGACGTTGCACAACAGTAGCCGGTCACTACTCAGTCCTTTTCCAAATAGTTTCGCAAGCTGACAAAGTGCTAGTAACCTCATCCCTACCATCACTCTTACGCCGATGAAAATGCTTCATTGTTTTCGGAGCCTGTTCACCCAGTCCAGCTGGAATTTATGTGGTTGCGGATCAGAGTATCATTTACAATCTCGTAACACCGATAAGAAAACTCCCAACCATATATGTCAGCTTTTTAAAATATGACATTAAATAAAAGTCCTCTCTTTGTTTTGGACTCAACAAACACAGCAGCCACGGAGTACGTCCATTTTTCGATATATTATGTACCCATTTAGATGGGATTCCTATCATCTTAACTTTTATAATAAACAAAGAGACATGGTCCTCCATCTCGATGCCAGGAACTTCGACGACTATTTCTCCATAAGGAACCTCTATAACGTACAAATTCTGTGAAGTCTATAATTTTCCTATTGCCACGTTTAAGTGCATTTACCCATTAAAGTAAAACAGAGTAAAAGTGTGTACCGAACTGGGACTCGAAACTGGAACTTTGCCCTCGGTGGGCAATACTCTTGATAAGAGAGGCTTCTGCAAGAAGAGAGGGGTTTGAGAGTGGGAAAGAGTATTCGCCTTACTACCATACTTAACTTGCAAGTTACGTTTCATCTTACTGGCTTCAAAAAACGCGACTGGTTAGTTCAAGAGATGTCACTGATGACATGTCCGAAAGAACGGACAAAACATATACATAATTAAGGCAATGATGGCAAATGATCTCTTCATTGCAGAAGCACATCAAGCTCAAATTCTTAAGTGAATCGGCGAGATAGCGCGAGTAATGGGGTTAATGAGCAGGGGCACTACATCAGTTGTGTGTGGTATAAGTTGAGAATTTGGGTATGACGGGAGGCGTGCTACGATAGTTCGAGAGGTTGCGGTGACCACTGTGTTCAGTTGGCATAGTGGTAGGTGCATCTGCCTACTGATCTGGAGACCCAGGTTCGAATCCTGGTCAGACACTTATTTTGGACTTCCCGCACTGACATAAATCAGTGCCTACTGGCAGCTAATGTCTTCAGTGCCCTTTTGTCTTGTACGGATGTGTGATGAAACACATTTATGGAAAAAATCGCAACACCAAAAAATAATTAATGTATAGTAACGAAATTTTTGGAATATATTTATCTAAGTAACATATGTAAGTGATTAACGTTGCAAGATCACAGGTTAACGAAAGCGCAAGATAAACCATCGCAAGTGTGAAATCCTGGTACATTAAAAACCGGTGTAACAACCAGGCAGTCGAATGCAAGCATGAAAATGTGCATGCACTGTGTTGTACAGCTGGCAGATATCAATTTGTGGGACGGAGTTCGATGCCTATTGCACTGAAAGTTATCTAAATATTGCCTGAAATAATCTGTTTCTGATTATAAGCCAGAGCTATGATAGTAAATCAACTGTCGTAAACGAGAAGTGTTTTATATTGTAGAAGTTAGCAATCTGACTGCAAGATTTTTCAACAGTATAAACTGCCTGAATAACTTGGACATGAAATCTAGATTAATTAGTTTTGCAAAATTTGATCACAAAAACTGTCTCTGATTACGTAAGTTTGCCCTGTTTGGATAAATAAAGCAATCAAAATCTTTTTTCCTTACCTCTAACCTGCGTAAATCTAGATAACGCGTTGCAGTACTGATCTGTCTTGTACGCCGCTATGTTAAAGCTACAGATTACTGTATTTGCACAGAGAGACTCGAGAGGTGCAATGAGTTCTCTGTTAATTGCAAATCGAACATATTTGATGCATCATCCATTAAAAAGAATTGAAAGAGAAAGATTGGTAAGAAAATGAAATACACGCATAAATGACAACACTCTGTTTTCTTTTGTGTAATGAGAAAAATTGTTCAAAGCAGATTTTAAATTTAATGTAATTCCCAACATCCGAACAATACACCTTTCTATTTCTCAAATCTAAAAATTTCCACTGCAGTAACCAAGTTCGTTGGATGGCGCAGCAATAGTAAAAAATAATAACATCGTTATTTTATTTACCTCACATTCCATTAGATTTCTTCATTCTCAAATTAGTTTCATAGTCATGCTGATTGAACAAAAGATAATTTTTTCATTTGAATCATAATATCGCCATAGATTCGTCACTAACACTGCTTAAAATTATCAGCTTAACTCCAACACAACTGTACTTCGATTCTACTCCAGAGCTAAACATTGTCCGCTTTACTCAAACACAGGTAAACTTCGACTGTTCCCCTGCGCCCTCGCGCAGCTCAGAGATGTTAGTTAAACAGTTTACACCATTTCTGCTCACTCACAATTGATTCAGATACCAAAAATTCACATACAAAAATTATACATGATACCTGTCAGCACTTGGTTGGTCAATAAAGGGACATTTAATGATGCTGTTTACGAATGACATTAGAGTTGTCATCTGATTAGCGCCCATATGTGCTCGAATAGAGACAGCTCTAGTGATCGAGCAGGCCAACGCAACGTATCAACGCTCTGTAGAGCATGTTACGTTACAACAGCGGTATGTGGGCTGGTATTATCCTGTAGGAAAACATCCCCGGGAATACTTTTCATGAATGGCAGCACAACAGGACGAATCTCCAGACAGACATACAATTTTTCGGTCGGGGCGCATGGGATGTCCACAAGAGTGCTCCTGCTTTCATGCGAAATTCCATTCCAGGCCATAACACCAGTATACGTCCATAGAATCTAGTATGAAGACAGGTTGGTTTCAGGCCATAAAATGGCCTCCTTATAACCAAGACACGGTCTTCGCTGGCACCGAGATGGAACCAGCTTTCATCAGAAAACACAACAGATCTCCACCCCGCTTCCCAATGAGCTCTTCCTTGACACCACTGAAGTTGAAAATGTTGGTGGTTTGTGTTCGGTGAAATCCACGCTACAGGGTGTCTGGCTCGGAGCTCTCATTGGAGTAACTGATTCGTTGCGTCAATGTGGTGCCCACTGCTGCTCAGGTTTCTGCTGCTGATGCAGTACGAAGCGACAGATCCATACCGCAAGTATGATGCTCTTCTCCCGCGGTAGTACCGTATAACTGTCTGGAGCCCAGTCTTTGCAAATTTTTGAGGCCATCGCTGTTAGCAATCATGTAAAGGGGCTACATTTCTCCCTAGTCTTTCTGCAGTATAGCAGAAGAAACATCCAGCTTCTTATAGTCCTATTACGCGACCACGTTGAAACGCCGTGAAGTGTTGGTAATGGCGTCTTTGTCGGCTTAAAGGCAGCACCTCACCACATCTCATCTCAAAAGTAGCTAATGCTCATGGCCCTTACAACATGTGTTTAGAGCAAATTTGATTTGCTTTCTCATAGTGACGCCACTAGCGCCATTCTCAAGCGACTGGGTCGACAATTTTTGACTGTTATCGATATCTATTCTGGCAAGATATTGCTCCCGGTAATTCCATGATTTTCGATAATATTTTAATTTTAAGTTGAATTGTTTTTGTAATTTCGCATTCGCTATTGTAATTTTTCATTTATTTTATTAATTTTGGAGCAATACTAACATACTACGCTAACTGGCAGTTGCAGACGTATTGACTTCATTTGCTTTAATTTCTCTTGCGACTGCTACTAAGATTTTACGGAAGTCTCCAGAGAAGAAGATGGTACACGTGGCTGTTGGACTATTGCTGTTACAAAAACTTCGAATTGTGGTGTTGAATACTTCAATGGATATCTTATGGGACGTTGGAACTTCATCACTAATCCTGCATCAAATACCAGTATTACTTTGCTTTGATACGTTACAAATGCTGTACACATCATGGGCATAGATGGTCAGGGGAAGTTTGTAGGATGAGTGAGCAGTTTGTACATAATCTGAATGCTAGCGTGAGCATACTGCAGCATTCAGGGAGCCTTACACCTATCACCAGTAGATGGTAAAGGTATCTTTTCACAATGACAGGGAACTCTACGTAAGAATGAATTACTGGCAGAAGTAGAGCTGTGATGACCTCAAAGCTCTGTTTCTGCCAGTAAGTCGTTCTCGTATTGCTGCCTGACAAAAAAAGTGAAACCCCCTTAAAACTTGGTCGATTGCCAATGGTACTTTGTACCTGTACACACCGTCGGCATTTATTAAATTGTTAGAGTTGCTACAGTTTGCGACAGGTGGAGTGGACATCAGAGTTCATTAGCGTTGTTCATGTTTAGTGTTGTTACCATTTCTAGCAGGCTGTATAGGGTGTCCGAAAAGACTTTCCCTGATTACATAAATTGATAACTCAGGATAGAAGTAAGGTACAAATATGAAACTTGTGTCGAATTGTTTAAACTATCAAAGTTTTTTCTGTTTAGTTTCGCAGTACGTAAGTAGTGGATGAGGTGCAGTGCCCAACAAGCCATATTAACCAATCAGGAGAAGGCACAATGTGTCCTATGGTACCATGAGACACGGTCACCAACCACAGTACAGAGACACTTCCAGACAACATTTGTAAGGAATCCACATGATGCCAAGAGCGTTAAAGCCTGGTATGAGAAGTTCAAGAACACGGAATCGGTTGCTGACCTTCCGAGGTCTGGTCGACCAAGAACCTCAGCAGACAGGGAGGAAGCTGTAAGGCAGTCTTTTCTGCGAAGTCCGAAGAAATCGGTGCGCAGGGCCTTACGTGAATTACAGATGCCAAAAATCTCTCACCATGACATTTTACACAAACGTTTATTGTTTCGCGCATACAAAGCGCAAATCGTTCAGGCCTTGTTGCCCAATGACAGTACACGTCGATATGACTTTGCGGTCAAAATGCTATCACGTATTGAGGACGATGGTGGTTATCTCAGACAAATTTCCTTTTCCGCGAAGCGACCTTTTTTGTCAGTGGAGTAGTGAGTCGCCATAATGCGCGCATTTGGGGTTCCAAACCCTGTGGCGAGGTCATGGAGTGCACCAGACGCAGCCCAAGGATAAATGTTAGGTGCGCGCCAATGTACGATCGAATTATCGGGCCATTCTTCTTCGCTGAGGCTACCGTCACATCTGCAGTGTATCTGGACATGTTGCACCTGTATGCTGTTCCTCAGCTGCTTCAGTATCACCCAGATGTCTTGTTTCAGGGAGACGATGCACCGCCTCATTGGGGTTTGGACGTCTGTGCCTGTCTCGATATGACCTTTCCCGGGCGATGGATTAGTCGTGATGGGCCAACGGTTTTCCCTCCACGCTCTCCTGACATAACCCCATTAGACTTATTTTTATGGGGTTATGTCAAGGACGAGGTCTACGGAACACGTGTACCAGATCCTGAAACCCTGCGGCAACGGATAACCACAGTCGTTGAATCGATCCAGTGGTGTTGGCTAATGTGTGGACGGAAATTGAATATCGCCTACATGTGCTACGTGCTACCAAGGGTGCTCATGTGGAAGTTTAGTGATGTGTGAAAAAAACTTTGATAGTTTGTAAACTATTAGACACCAGTTTCATATTTGTATCTTACTTCTAGCCTGAGTTATCAACTTATGTAATCAGGGAAAGACTTTTCGGACATCCTGTATAAGTAACGTTAGCATCAGTTTTTGAGCAATCAATGTGAATGGCATGAAGATACTATATCCACTCCTGCTCAGGTGAGTTCTTCGTTATCTGTAGTGACTCCCTGAGCGGTTTACGTGCTATCGACCAGTGTTTCCCTCGTTCTCTTCTAGTGATGGCTATCCAGGAGTCCATCCATTCTCTTGCCCGTTACGGCCGCTCCGTGGTCTTTGTGTGGACCCCGGGTCTTGTCGGCATCCCGGGATTTGAATGTGTTGACACGCTGGCCAAACAGGCTATGAGCTCACCGGTCCTGGAGATTGGCCTTTCGGAGTGTGATCTCAGGTCAGTTTTGCGGCAGGAGGTACTTCGCACCTGGGGTGCAGAATGGCGCGACCTTCCTTCACTCAACAACTTCGAGCCATCAAGGAGGCTACCGGTGCGTGGCGCTCCTCCTTGCGGGTCTCTCGCAAGGACTCTGTTGTCCTCTGTCGGCTGCGCATTGGCCACACCTGGACGACACACAGCTATTTATTGAGCCGCGAGGACCCACCTTTCTGCCGATGTGGTTCGGCATTGACGCTGGTCCACATATTGCTGGACTGTCCGTTTTTAAGTTAGCTCAGGCAGAAGTTTGCGCTACCTGATACGCTCCTTCCACTTTTGTCGGATGACGCTGCAACGGCGGACTTAGTTTTGAGTTTTATTCGTGAAGGGGTCTTTTACAGCTCGATCTGAGGGTTTGTGACCTTTTTTGTGTTGAGTCTGGCCTTTGGCCTACGGTTTTAGATTGTGGTTTTTAGTGTGTTCCTTAGTGGTTGGCTTTTCCTTTTTTGTTTTCATGGTCGGTCAACCACTGTTACACTCTGTGTGTTTTTAATTCCTGTTGCCTGGTCTTAGTCTGAGTCGAGGTGACCGAGTGGTTCTAGGCGCTACAGTGTGGAACCGTGGGACCACTACGGTCGCAGGTTGGTATCCTACCTCGCTCATGGATGTGTGTGATGTTCTTAGGTTAGTTAGGTTTAATTAGTTCTAAGTTCTAGGGGCCTGATGACCTCAGAAGTTAAGTCCCATAGTGCTCAGAGCCATTTGCACCATTTGTCTTTCTGGTTACGTGTCGTCCCTTGTCATCTCAATTGCTTGTTTTTCTATTCCTTTTAGGATTTTGTGGTCGTGGAACAGGGGACCGATGGCCTTTGTGGTCTGGTCCCTTCAACCCCCACAAACCAACCAACCAACCATGGAGATACTGCTTACTCGTGTAAGACAGTGTTACTAGCACAAGACTATGAAGACGTCTTCATGGTCCTCATTTGGTCGCCTTGTCGAATCGCGCAATAACCCGGTTGTTTTAGTTTATTCAACTTTGATAGTGACCCGACGTTGGACTGCATGGAAATGTGGGGGCAGACATACTTGTAACGGAGGTTCCATCGAAGTTGTATACCACCAAAATGCGAAATGGTTCAAATGGCTCTGAGCGCTATGGGACTTAACATCTGAGGTCATCAGTCCCCTAGAACTTATAACTACTTAAACCTAACTAACCTAAGGACATCACACACATCCATGCCCGAGGCAGGATTCGCACCTGTGACCGTAGCAGTCGCGCGGTTCCGGACTGAAGCGCCTAGAACCGCTCGGCCACAGCGGCCGGCACCACAATGCACCAAGCACACTGAAACCACATCTGTACCTGCTTTCTGAGTACAAGTAATACAGTCCCTGAAACAGTCTGTTCGTCCTGCACTATTGATTGAAGACTGGTAGCATTCGGCCTAGGGAATTATCGTCTCAAGCATTGACTGTCTATAAGTCTACAACAAAAATGGCGGCTTTTTGGTGGTGCTGTGGCCAGAGAGCATAGATTGTTGATGGACTGACACCTCGTTTTCAGCGATGAACCGCAACCTGCACTACCCTGGACGACCGTCGTCGGTGAGTATGGCGGCGACCTGGGTAGAGGTACCATTCTTCCGATGTTTTGGAGAGGCACAACGCAGCTACTTCTGACGTCATGCTGTGGCGAACCATCGGCTATGAGTTCAGGTCGCGGCTGATGGTGATTGTGGGGTCTCTAACGGTACAGCACATATCACAGACATTATGCATCCTCATGCATTACCTCAGATGAGGCAGTATTCTTGCGCGATTTTTCAAAAGGACAATGCTCTTCTATGCATGATGAGCGATTTACTATGAACTGTACATCTATGTTGATGTACGCACGTCATACCGACAAGAGGGCCCATGCTGTCAATTTCATTGTAAATTTCAATCGATAAAATAACATCACACACACACTCATAGCGTAAAATTTCATTTCGTTTCTGGGAGCTACAATTCTTTTATCAGGTAGCGTAGTTCAATCAATATGAGCATTTCTATGTTTGTTACAAATTCTGGACAAAATAATTTGAAAACTAACGCTTATCAACAATCGTACCATTTAATCAAACATTCCGCTATTTGATGTAAATCAGATTTTATCAATTCACACTTATACACCTCTGGCCATTAAAATTGCTACTCCAAGAAGAAATGCAGATGATAATCGGGTATTCATTGCACAAATACATTATACTAGAACTGGCACGTGATTACATTTTCACGCAATTTGGGTGCATAGATCCTTAGAAATCAGTACCCAGAACAACCACCTCTGGCCGTAATAACGGCCTAGATACGCCTGGGCATTGAGTCAAACAGAGCTTGGATGCCGTGTACAGGTACAGCTGCCCATGCAGCTTCAACACGATACCACAGTTCATCAAGAGTAGTGACTCGCGTATTGTGACGAGACAGCTGCCCGGCCACCATAGACCAGACGTTTTCAATTGGTGAGAGATCTGGAGAATGTGATGGCCAGGTCAGCAGTAGAGCATTTTCTGTATACAGAAAGGCCCGTACAGGACCTGCAAATTGCGGTCGTGCATTACCCTGCTGAAATGTAGGGTTTCGCAGGGATCGAATGAAGGGTAGAGCCACGGGTCGTAACACATCTGAAATGTAATGTCCACTGCTGAAAATGCTGTCAATGCGAACAAGAGATGACGAGACGTGTAACCAATGGCACCCCATACCATCACGGCGGGTGATACGCCAGTATGGCGATGACGAATACACGCTTCCAACGTGCGTTCACCGTGATGTCGCCAAACACGGATGCGACCATTATGATGCTGTAAACAGAACCTGGATTCATCCGAAAAAATGACGTTTTGCCATTCGTGCACCCATGTTCGTCGTTCAGTACACCATCGCAGGCGCTCCTGTCTGTGATGCAACGTCAAGGGTAACCGCAGCCATGGTCTCCGAGCTGATAGTCCATGCTGCTGGAAACGTCGTCGAACTGGTCGTGCAGATGGTTGTTGTCTTGCAAACGTCCCCATCTGTTGACTCAGGGATCGAGACGTGGCTGCACGATCCGTTACAGCCATGCAGATAAGATTCCTGTTATCTCGACTGCTAGTGATACGAAGCCGTTGGTATCCAGCACGGCGTTCCGTATTATCTTTCTGAATCCACCGATTCCATATTCTGATAACAGTCATTGGATCTCGATCAACGCGAGGAGCAATGTCGCGATACGATAAACCGCAATCGCGATAGTCTACAATCCTACCTTTATCAAAGACGGAAACGTGATGGTACGCATTTCTCCTCCTTACACGAGGCATCACAACAACGTTTCACCAGGCAACGCCGGTCAACTGCTGTTTGTACACTCCTGGAAATGGAAAAAAGAACACATTGACATCGGTGTGTCAGACCCACCATACTTGCTCCGGACACTGCGAGAGGGCTGTACAAGCAATGATCACACGCACGGCACAGCGGACACACCAGGAACCGCGGTGTTGGCCGTCGAATGGCGCTAGCTGCGCAGCATTTGTGCACCGCCGCCGTCAGTGTCAGCCAGTTTGCCGTGGCATACGGAGCTCCATCGCAGTCTTTAACACTGGTAGCATGCCGCGACAGCGTGGACGTGAACCGTATGTGTAGTTGACGGACTTTGAGCGAGGGCGTATAGTGGGCATGCGGGAGGCCGGGTGGACGTACCGCCGAATTGCTCAACACGTGGGGCGTGAGGTCTCCACAGTACATCGATGTTGTTGCCAGTGGTCGGCGGAAGGTGCACGTGCCCGTCGACCTGGGACCGGACCGCAGCGACGCACGGATGCACGCCAAGACCGTAGGATCCTACGCAGTGCCGTAGGGGACCGCACCGCCACTCCCCAGCAAATTAGGGACACTGTTGCTCCTGAGGTATCGGCGAGGACCATTCGCAACCGTCTCCATGAAGCTGGGCTACGGTCCCGCACACCGTTAGGCCGTCTTCCGCTCACGCCCCAACATCGTGCAGCCCGCCTCCAGTGGTGTCGCGACAGGCGTGAATGGAGGGACGAATGGAGACGTGTCGTCTTCAGCGATGAGAGTCGCTTCTGCCTTGGTGCCAGTGATGGTCGTATGCGTGTTTGGCGCCGTGCAGGTGAGCGCCACAATCAGGACTGCATACGACCGAGGCACACAGGGCCAACACCCGGCATGGTGTGGGGAGCGATCTCCTACACTGGCCGTACACCACTGGTGATCGTCGAGGGGACACTGAATAGTGCACGGTACATCTAAACCGTCATCGAACCCATCGTTCTACCATTCCTAGACCGGCAAGGGAACTTGCTGTTCCAACAGGACAATGCACGTCCGCATGTATCCCGTGCCACCCAACGTGCTCTAGAAGGTGTAAGTCAACTACCCTGGCCAGCAAGATCTCCGGATCTGTCCCCCATTGAGCATGTTTGGGACTGGATGAAGCGTCGTCTCACGCGGTCTGCACGTCCAGCACGAACGCTGGTCCAACTGAGGCGCCAGGTGGAAATGGCATGGCAAGCCGTTCCACAGCACTACATCCAGCATCTCTACGATCGTCTCCATGGGAGAATAGCAGCCTGCATTGCTGCGAAAGGTGGATATACACTGTACTAGTGCCGACATTGTGCATGCTCTGTTGCCTGTGTCTATGTGCCTGTGGTTCTGTCAGTGTGATCATGTGATGTATCTGACCCCAGGAATGTGTCAATAAAGTTTCCCCTTCCTGGGACAATGAATTCACGGTGTTCTTATTTCAATTTCCAGGAGTGTATATGAGAAATCGGTTGGAAATTTTCGTCATGTCAGCACGTTGTATGTGTCGCCACCGGCGCCAGCCTTGCGTGAATGCTCTGAAAAGCTAATCCTCTTACAGATCACAGCATCTTCTTCCTATCGGTTAAATTTCGTCTCTGTAGCACGTCATGTTCGTGGTGTAGTAATTTTAATGGCCAGTAGTGTATAATGGAAGAGGATGGGATGTGACATCTAAATCCTTGTAAGAATCTTCACAGCCCTTCAAAGGCCGCAAATCGGAATCTGCTCATCAGTATCATAAACAAAGGAATTGTAGGTAGTTGATGAAGTTGGATGGTAATCTGCAACAAAGGGGAGAGAGAGAGAGAGAGAGAGAGAGAGAGAGAGAGAGTGAGAGAAAGAGAGAGAGAGAGTTTCATGAACAGCGCGTGCTGGTCACCAATTCGAGCCTGCCTGTTGTCTTCTCGTATGAATTTCGGATTGATCGGCAGTTGTGCATGGTAGCTTCCTGAGTAGTTGTCAACCAGGAACAGAATGTATATGTTCAGATAGCCACTGCTGCTGACACAATCGCCTATAAAGAACCCGAATTGACATCCTGGCGCCCTAATGCCTCATTCTCACGTACTACTTTCTTACATCTTCTTCTAGTATTCTAGAAGTGTATCAATATTGAAAATTTTATGTTAGATACTGTTGTTGTTTCTGTGACCTTCAGTCCAAAGACTGGGTTTGATGCAGCTCTCGATGCTAGTTTGTAGTATGCAACTCTATCTAGCTCTGCATATCAGCTACTATTTTTACCCCCTCCCCCTCCACCCCCCACCCCCCAAAATTTCCTTCCGTTACCAAAATGACAATTCCTTGTTGCCTAAGGTTATGTTCTATAAAACGACCCCTTTATGCAAGTTATGCCATGTACTTCATTTTCCGGCAGTTCAGTTAGTACCTCTTCATTTGTCATTTGATCCATCTATCTACTCTTCAGCATTCTTCTACAACACCACATTTCCGTAAGTTCTATTCTCTTTATGTATGAACTCGCTGTAGTGTGCAATTCACTTCCATACACTCTGCACAAATTATTTCAGAAAGGAGTTCCTAACACAAACTAACATTAGTTATTAACCATTCCTCTTTCCTGAAACGATTTTACTATTATTGCCAGTTGGCATTTATTTAGTAATATATGAGTTTTCCTAGTTTATTAGTATAATGGCAGTGTTGAAAAAAATCTTGTAGGTTTGAGTTTGGCCTGATTGTTACCTCGGTGACAATTCAGAATAATGGCACTGCTCGTCAGTAGAGCAAGAAGACATACCATTTTTAGACAAAATAAGAAACTACTAGTTTGTAACAAAGTTTTCTGTTTTGAAAAAGAGGGTAAAGAGATAACAAACTAACGTAGATTGCCGGGAAAGTGTTAGAGCATCAAGAGATTTTAAACCTGGCACACATTCTCTGTTTTGCGTACTGATATGAAATGTGGAAGATGGTGAGTAAAATAAAATGTGCAAAATACTAAATAGAGGATGTAACAGAATGGTAAGATGTTTGTTAAGATCAGAGTATAATTTTCATGACACTGAAGGGAGCCGTAGAAAGAAATAACTGCAGGGAAAGACAGGGACTGTACGATGTACAAAAAGTAACTGATGGTGTTGCGAATAAATGTTACACCTAGACGAAGAGATTTGCTCAGAGGAGCCAAACACGGCGCGCTACACCATTCAGTATGTAAGCTGTAGAAAGGATCTATCTATCTTTTATCACTTTGATCAACAAGAATGAATTTGATGAGCTTTCATTTCAAAGATGTAGTGGTCTGACTTACAACAGAACACCGGGTACTACAGTGAATCATCAACGCTCTGTTTCTTTCCGTCTAGTTTAAGATCTTTGATACATATGAATTTATGGATGTACTTGTCCTAGCTTGCTGCCAGGAGTACCAGTAGAATAACAAACAGCAAATTCTCGGAAAGTCGTCTTGTCATTGATACACTGAGTCATCGGAATAGTGCATAAGTTTGTGGGTAGGAAGTATTAAAACTATTGTTGGGAAATGTGACTCTTAAACTCAGGCTGAATGTAAAATCCCAGTCCACGAATGACAGCTGCGATTCAGCGGTGTATTTGCCGGACTGGTCGCTGCAAAGTGCACAACAGTTACGCATGATTTTGGCAGTAATGAAAGGGGATTATGCAAGCGCAGCCAAACAAAGGGAGCACGGATGAAAGGACGCCAGTTGTACGCCAGACACAATAGCGACTACAAACTTTGGGTTGTCTGGCCGGGCCGCAGTGAAAACCACCGCCACTCGGACGAACTTGGTGCGCACTGTACGGTCTACGGTCTGCACAAGCCGGCCTTGCGACAAGGCGCCAGTAGCGGGGATACACAGCACATAATGGGAACTTTGCACTTGGCAAATGTATGTGCGACAGCGGTGAATCTGAATACAAGCTATGTAGAAGAAGAGTACGCGAATAATGAGATTAACTTTAAATACTGAAAAATAAGTTAAATAAAGTCCTCCGACAAAGATGTATCGGAAAATGGCTTCATTCACAATCAGTCAGAGCTCAAATTATTATTATTATTATTATTATTATTATTATAATTTTTAGCGTTCCCTCCACCTTTGTAAGAATCCAATAATTTTTAGTAAATCCCGATTAGTGAATTCAGAGTAGTTTCATAATTAACGTTTTATACCTGGGATTCATAGTCATGTAGAACTTCTTAGACATCATATTTACGCCAGTGACTGTAACACTTTCTTTGTTTCACGACTGCAGTTTCGGCCTTAGCCAATTATCAAGTGTAGATATTTGTAGCTTTACGCTATGTCAACTTAAAATGATCTGACATATTTATATGTCGTTGTCATTACTTTTAAACTATTAATAACAGTGTGACAAATGTATTTAATAGTAATGATATACATATATATGGATCAGCTCATTTTAGGTTGACATGGCGTGTTGTTGTTGTTGTTGTTGTGGTAGTCTTCAGCCCAGAGACTGGTTTTATGCAGCTCTCCATGCTACTCTATCCTCTGCAAGGTTCTTCATCTCCCAGTACCTACTGCGACCTACATTCTTCGGAATCTGTTTAGTGTATTCATCTCTTGGTCTCCCTCTACGATTTTTACCCTCCACGCTCCCCTCCAATACTAAATTAATGATCCCTTGATGCCTCAGAATATGCCCTACCAATCGATCCCTTCTTCTAGCCAAGTTGTGCCACAAATTTCTCTTCTCCCTAATTCCATTCAGTACCTCCACATTAGTTATGTGATCTACCCATCTAATCTTCAGCATTCTTCTGTTGCACCACATTTCGAAAGCTTCTATTCTCTTCTTAACTACTTATCGTCTATGTTTCACTTCCATACATGGATAGACTCCATACAAATACTTTTAGAAACGACTTCCTAACATTTTAATCTATAAATGGCGTAAAGCCACAAAAATGTGCACTTGATAGTGGCCTAAGGCCGAAATTGCAATCGTGAAATAAAGAAAGTGTTACATTCACTGTCGTAAATATGAGGACTTTTATATAACTTCATAATGTTGCCTGGGTTCAATTTGCTGTCATAATTATCAGTTACCTTAAGCGATGAGATACGTGTCCGCCTTCTCTTATGGATTGTCTAAGCTCTATTTTGTGAGCAGTTTTATTTTAATTGTTAGTGTGTAGCGTTTTGAGATAGGAACGGGAACCACTCCGGATTTTGTTTAGACAAGTGTTCAAATGGTTCAAATGGCTCTAAGCACTTAACATCTGAGGTCATCAGTCCCCGAGACTTAGAACTACTTAAACCAAACGAACCTAAGGACATCACACACATCCATGCCCGAGGCAGGATTCGAACCTGCGACCGTAGCAGCAGAGCGGTTCCGGTCTGAAGCGCCTAGAACCGCTCGGCTACAACGGCTGGCTAGACAAGTGTCGACAACCTGTAGTTACACAGCCTTATATGCCAGAACAATGGCGTTGTTCGGAGTTGCAGGCTGTTCAGGTCTGCTTCACTCTTCGTGTGACACAAGCCAACACATTGTGCTCTAAGCCACATGTGCATCTCCTCTGCTTAAATTTTACGTCTGTCAGAAAATTAATCCAGGAAAATAAATTATATTTTTAAAACGATGGGATAGTGGTATCTCGAGAAAAATAGACACTGATAAGACAAAACATTATGACCCATGCCCACCGAGAGGTCAGATGTGTTGCGGGCACGTGATGCGGTAGCAAACATGTGTAAGCGGAGCCGATACAGATAGAATATCGCCATAGCGAATATAAGGGCTGCAAAGGGGAAAATCCACTGAGATAAGCGAATTTGACAAATGGCAGATTATTATTATGTAGAGCTTGTGAACGACTATCTCGAAAACGGTCAAGCTGGGCGAATCTTCACGTGATACTGTCGTGGGCACCTATGCATAGATGTAGGACAGTGAAACTACCATTACGCGCTAAATGGTTGGACGTTCACGACTCTTCACATAACGTCTAGTACAGAGGCTTCTCTGCGCTGTAAAATACGATAGATGGTGATCTGTCGCCTCTCTGTCGAAAGAACACAATGCTGGTGCACGCACATATGTTTTGGAACACACCGTTCATTGTGCAGTGTTGAACATGGATCCCTGCAGCAGACCACATGTTGTCTCAGCAACATCGTCAGTTACGATTGCAGTTGGCACGAGACCATCGTGTTTCGACCGTCGATCAATGGAAACTTGTCAGCTCTCCGGGTTAATCACATTATTGTTACGCTAGGGAGATGGCCGTCTCCACAGACGCCGTCACCGAGGTCACCGGCGGATCGAAACGTGCAGCGCGCCACGGATGCAGTGTTATTGCCTTCTCTGCGCAATGGGAATGGAAATACTATCGATGACAGAGCTGATAAAGCAGAGTTAGCGAACACAGCCTTTCGAAACTTCCTCACTAAAGAAGACGAATCAAATTTCCCAGAATTCGAATCGAGAACAGCTACCAACATGAGTAACTTAGTAGGTATTCTCGGAGTAATGAAGCAACTCAAGCAAGTTAATAAAAGCAGGTCTTCCAGTCCAAATTGTATACCAATTAGGTTCCTTTCAGAGTATGCTGATGCAAAAGCTCCCTGCTTAACAATCATATACAACTGCTCACTCGACGAAAGATCCGTACCAAAAGATTGGAAAACTGCACAGGTTGCACCAACATATAAGAAACCGTCAATATGTTGCAGGATTCTGGAACATAAACCTCGAATAGAGCGATACAGTCAACACGGACTTAAACATCATTCGTGTGAAAGACAATTAGTTATTTACTCGCAGGAAGAGTTGAGTGCTGTCGACAAGGGACTTCAAATTGATTCTGTATTTCTAGGTTTCAAGAAGGCTGCTGACACCGTACCTCACAAGGGCATCGAAACAAATTGGGACCCAATGAAAAACGCTTCAGTTGTACGTCTAGATTCGTGACTGCCTGTCTGGGACGTCAAAGTTAGTAGTAATTGACGGAAAGTCACTGAGTAACACATAAGTGATATCTGGCGTTCCCAAAGATCCTGTTATAGGCCTTCTGCTGTTCCTTACTTATATAAACGATTTAGGAGAAAATGAGACCAATCGTCTTAGGTATTTTGCAGATGATACTGTCGTTTATAGTCTAGTAAAGTCTTCAGAAGATCAAGACCAATTGCAAAACAATTTAGATAAGGTATCTGCGTGGTGCGAAAATTGGCAGTTGGCCTAAAGAATGAAAAAATGAGGTCATCCACGTGAGTGCTAAAAGGAATCCGTTAAACTTTGGTTATATAATAAATCAATCAAATCTAAAGTCAGTAAATTCAACTAAATACTTTGGAACTGCCGTTATGACAACTTAAATTTGAAAGGAGACATAGAAATTGTTGTGGGGAAATCGAACAGACAACTGCGTTTTATTGGCGGAACACTTAGAAGGCCTACTAAAGAGGCCGCCTACACCACGCTTGTACGTCCTCTTTTGGAGTACTGCTGCATGGAGTGGGAGCCTTATCAGATAGGATTAACGGAGTGCTTCGAGAAAGGACAGCACGTTTCGTATTATCGAGAAGTAGGGGTGAGAGTGTCACACACTTGATATAGGATTTTCGGAGGACATAATTGAAACAAAGGCGTTTCTGGTTCGGGTGGGATCGTCTCAAGGAATTTCGATCACCAGCTTTTTCCGCCAAATGTGAAAATATTTTGCTGCACCATCCTACGTAGGGAGAAACGATCATCATAATAAAATAAAGGAAATCTGAGTTCGTGCGAGAACATATAGGTTTTCATTTCTCCACACGCTGTTCTAGAATGTAATAACAAAGAAGTGTGATTTGCAGAGCAGCGATGTAGATGTAGATGAAGAAGTGGATTTCTATCGTCGATCGAATGAATGATTTGTAAAACGTTGTAAACATTGTTTACGGAGACCTTGTTCAAAAATTATTCAAATGTCTCTGAGCACTATGAGACTTAACTGCTAAGGTCATCAGTCCCCTAAAACTTGGAACTACTTAAACCTAACTAACCTAAGGAGATCATACACTCCATGCAGGATTCTAACCTGCGACCGTAGCGGTCGCGCTGTTCCAGGCTGTAGCGCCTAGAACCGCTCGGCCACCCCGGCCGGCATGGAGACCTTGTGACTGAAAAGCAGTGTCATGGATCTGTTCCACTTCGAAGTGTAGTGCAGTGTAATGAAGTGTAGTGCGGCAGCCAATAATCATTTGGCTTGCCATAATAATGTGTAACTCTTTGAACTCTACTTGTATTAAAAATGATACGATTGATTTTTCAGATGTGATAAAGAAATAACGTTTAGTGGTACTTACTTAAATATATTTATGTATTTCAATTGTCAGTTTCTAATCAAAATCTGTCATAGGAAACCCTGAAAACATGCCACTACTAGGATTAAAAATCTATTTATGCCCTGATTTAGCATGTATGCTACATACACTAATATTTTGGTAAATCACAAATATTTCTTAAATTCAGTATTTTCATCATGTTTTCCCCAGCACAACGCACCACTCAGCAATACAAACATTTCTTGCACAGAATCTAGTCTCAGAACTGAGGAGGTTAAGAAACGTTTGGTCAAGGTGTTCATGGTGTAATATTCTCCTTATCCATCAGTGTGTAAATTCCACTGTGCAGTAGAAATATACCACCAGTCTCTTTTAAATATCATCTACAGCTGCTACACGTCCTTCCAAGCACCTCATATTACGGCTGTAAATAGTTCTGCCGATCCCACGTTAGGAACAGAGGTGGAAGTTGAGAAACACGCGCACATAAGTCGACATTCGATGGAGAAGTCGTCGTTTCACAAACCACAAAGGGAGTCGAGGGGTGATCGGCGCTGTAGGCAGGATACATAAGCGAGGTATCGCAGCAGGAAATCTGGAAATGCTTTACCGGAAATACGTGCCGGGACACGGCGGCTGACCTTATCAGATGATGAGGTGCGCACGCGACGCCACTCCAGAGCTGAGCCAGCAGCTCACAAAGCACTCGCTACGACCTCTGCCTGGTCGCCATCCACGGGCATTATTTCTCATTCGAAGGAAGCCACGGGGACGATGCACCCCCTTCGTCGTAATTATACAGTACAGTCTTTGGTATTCTGTCTGATATTTTACAAGACTCTGGAAGAAAATAAATGCATCTCTTTGTTCACGGTTAATAAGCTGCCTCCTATTACGAGGGCTATTCGGAAAGTAAGTAATGATCGGTCGAAATGGAAGGCACAGCGAAAATCCGATGAAGCTTTGCGCAAATACACTCCTGGAAATTGAAATAAGAACACCGTGAATCCATTGTCCCAGGAAGGGGAAACTTTATTGACACATTCCTGGGGTCAGATACATCACATGATCACACTGACAGAACCACAGGCACATAGACACAGGCAACAGAGCATGCACAATGTCGGCACTAGTACAGTGTATATCCACCTTTCGCAGCAATGCAGGCTGCTATTCTCCCATGGAGTCGATCGTAGAGATGCTGGATGTAGTCCTGTGGAACGGCTTGCCATGCCATTGCCACCTGGCGCCTCAGTTGGACCAGCGTTCGTGCTGGACGTGCAGACCGCGTGAGACGACGCTTCATCCAGTCCCAAACATGCTCAATGGGGGACAGATCCGGAGATCTTGCTGGCCAGGGTAGTTGACTTACACCTTCTAGAGCACGTTGGGTGGCACGGGATACATGCGGACGTGCATTGTCCTGTTGGAACAGCAAGTTCCCTTGCCGGTCTAGGAATGGTAGAACGATGGGTTCGATGACGGTTTGGATGTACCGTGCACTATTCAGTGTCCCCTCGACGATCACCAGTGGTGTACGGCCAGTGTAGGAGATCGCTCCCCGCACCATGATGCCGGGTGTTGGCCCTGTGTGCCTCGGTCGTATGCAGTCCTGATTGTGGCGCTCACCTGCACGGCGCCAAACACGCATACGACCATCATTGGCACCAAGGCAGAAGCGACTCTCATCGCTGAAGACGACACGTCTCCATTCGTCCCTCCATTCACGCCTGTCGCGACACCACTGGAGGCGGGCTGCACGATGTTGGGTCGTGAGCGGAAGACGGCCTAACGGTGTGCGGGACCGTAGCCCAGCTTCATGGAGACGGTTGCGAATGGTCCTCGCCGATACCCCAGGAGCAACAGTGTCCCTAATTTGCTGGGAAGTGGCGGTGCGGTTCCCTACGGCACTGCGTAGGATCCTACGGTCTTGGCGTGCATCCGTGCGTCGCTGCGGTCCGGTCCCAGGTCGACGGGCACGTGCACCTTCCGCCGACCACTGGCGACAACATCGATGTACTGTGGAGACCTCACGCCCCACGTGTTGAGCAATTCGGCGGTACGTCCACCCGGCCTCCCGCATGCCCACTATACGCCCTCGCTCAAAGTCCGTCAACTGCACATACGGTTCACGTCCACGCTGTCGCGGCATGCTACCAGTGTTAAAGACTGCGATGGAGCTCCGTATGCCACGGCAAACTGGCTGACACTGACGGCGGCGGTGCACAAATGCTGCGCAGCTAGCGCCATTCGACGGCCAACACCGCGGTTCCTGGTGTGTCCGCTGTGCCGTGCGTGTGATCATTGTTTGTACAGCCCTCTCGCAGTGTCCGGAGCAAGTATGGTGGGTCTGACACACCGGTGTCAATGTGTTCTTTTTTCCATTTCCAGGAGTGTATATTGGGCAGTGTCTCTAGCATGCCTGTCACGCTGCTCTTCTCGGTCTCAGCGGACCGTGAACGCGTAAAGATGCCCATAAAATAGCGTCTGCTGCCAAGTAGGGGTGCCTGCCGATGGATTTCGCCCGATTTCATGCAACTCTACATAACGCATCCTGTCATGCAGATCCTTCTGCATGACAGTACCCGCCGGCACGCTGCAGGGCCAATGAGTACGCTCCCGCAGCGTTATCGATGGTTAGTGTTGATGACCCTCATACAGCCAGGACTTGGCCCTCTCTGATTTTCATCTCTGTTCAGATGAACCGCTGGAAATGAAGACAACATATTGGCACTGTAAACGAGCTGATATCCAACGTAGAAAATTGTCGAGAAGTAAAGAAGGTTGCCTTCTATGACGAGGGAATTGGGAAGTTGGTACGACTCTAAGGCAGATTTATACGTTGGAGCGGCGACCATATACAGAATTAACTGCAGTGTGTGTCTACCTGTTTCAGTTTTGATTTTCACCGTGGTTTCCATTCGCGACCTATCGTTTCTTACTTTCCGAACAGCCCTCGTAGCAATGCAAACATCAAGTGTCTTACAGACAAATACGTTCTCGCTGACATTCAACATTCATCAATGTTGGCACCATTAGTGACGGAGAAGAAACTACACTCATGCTCATAAATCAAGAGTAATTGCAGAATGTAGTGCGACACAACGTGGCACTACACAAAACTGGCGCTAATAGCATAGGCACATAGGGAACACACACGACACAGATCATGCGCTACATAACGCCACTGTTTCCTGCGCATGTACCCCGACGTCAATATGGGATATGATCACCATGCACCATGCACAACGGATTGGCCTACTCTGGATCAGGTGGTCGAGCAGTTGCTGGGATATAGCCTCCCATTCTTGCACCAGTGCCTGTCGGAGCTCCTGAAGTGTTCTAGGACTTTGAAGACGTGTGGCGATACGTCGACCTAGAGCATCGCAGACGTGCTCGATGGGGTTTAGGTCTGGAGAACAGGCAGGCCACTCCATTCGCCTGATATCTTCTGTTTCAAGGTACTCCTCCACGGTGGCACCTCAGTGGGGGCCGTGCGTTATCATCCATCAGGAGGAAGGTGAGACCCACAGCACCCCTGAAAAGGCGAACATACTGGTGCAAAATGACGTCCCCATACACTTGACCTGTTACAGTTCCTCTGTCAAAGACATGCAGGGGTGTACGTACACCAATCATAATTCCAAGCCACACCATCAAACCACGACTTCCATGCAGGTCCCTTTCGATGACATTAAGGGCTTGGTATCTGGTTTCTCGTTCACGCCAGATGAAAACCAGGCGAGAATCTCTGTTAAGACCATACCTGGACTTGTCCGTGAACATAACCTGGGACCACTGTTCCAACGACCATGTACTGTGTTCCTGACAGCACGCCTTATGGGCTCTCCTGTGACCAGGGGTCAGTGGAATGCACCTTGCAGGTGTCCGGGCGAATAAACCATGTCTGGTCAGTCGTCTGTACACTGTGTGTCTGGAGACAACTGTTCCAGTGACTGCGGTAAGGTCCCGAGCAAGGCTACCTACAGTACTCCGTGGCCGTCTGCGGGAACTGGTGAGATATTGGTCTTCTTGTGGTGTTGTACACTGTGGACATCCCGTACTGTAGCGTCTGGACTCGTTTCCTGTCTGCTGGAATCGTTGCCATAATCTTGAGATCACACTTTGTGGCACACAGAGGGCCCGTCTTACGACCTGCTGTGTTTGACGAGACTCCAGACGCCCTAGTACTCTACCCCTCATAACGTCATCAATATGTGTTCTTTGAGCCATTTTCAACACAAAGTCACCATTAGCACGTCTGAAAACGTCTGCACACTTACTCACTGCGCCGTACTCTGACATGCACGAACACACCTCTGCGTATGTGGACTGCTGCCAGTGCCACCGTGCGACGACCGCAGGTCAAATGCACAGCATGGTCATATACCGAGGTGATTTAAGCCCGCAACCGCCCACCAGAGCGTTGTTTCACCATGTATCAGCATTTTCCTTAATTTATGAGAATGAGTGTATTTCTGTGAATAAGTAGCCAACTATTAAAGATGGCACATGTTCAACATTTCCTGCAGATGCCACAGTTACCACTGAGGACAGTATGAAAATTATTTTCTATGCTATTTGAAGTTTGCTAAGTGGGACAATATTGTGAGTCAAATCTGATACAGAGTATACTTTTAGGGCTCACTTGAAACAGGCTACTTCCACCTGCTTATGGAAAACGGAGTACTCGAATTCGGTAACTCATGAGCGGCAGGCACGAATTTGGCAACTTCTACTTGCTCGTGGCAGACCAAACGCACAAACTCGGGAAACTATTCCAAATCTGAAGGGAAAAGTGCACGACCTTCGACACAGCCTACAACGTTCTTAAAGAATATTGCAAGTACTGGACGGATGAACAAGGTGCAAAGGAAAGCAAATTACATTTTAACACAAAGATTTTATTACAAATTTCGCATACAAAAATATTTCCTTAGAACAAGTGCACTTCTTATCTTACGTTCTTCTCTCAGTTGCTTTATATGACACGCACTTTCCAACCTCTAATTTGTCAGTGACACAATTTCTGAGTAAATTTAATTTCTCTAGCTAGGAAAGCTTGTCAATTTTTGATTTTTGAGTCCGTTTTGATGATGTGGCCATTTTTTGCAGAGTTAATTCCTATGTATGTATCAATTTGTTCACGCTTCATACATTTCACAAACTTAAAAATTTTTGGGTGAGGAGATTCATCAAAGGAGCTGAAACTGGAGTAGGAAATAGCGCAGCTTCTTCGTCATCATTGTAATTTTCAGTTCCATAATCGGCAAATTTGGTGCGTTTTTGGTCTTGTGGCTGGACGTTGATTTGGTCAGAAAAAACATGTGAATATCTTGAGAATCTAGGTAACTAAACCCAAAGATCTAATACAGCTACTAGCCGTTTACTCTGTACAGCAAAGAGGAACCAATTGTTTGTATTTTTCGTCACCTGAAATATGTTGAAAGAAGTAATATTTGTGAACATTAAAAAGACAAAATTTTTTAAGGTCCGCGAATTAGGCAAGGTGCACAACGTTTGATAGCATTAATGATGTACAAATAATTTCAGGAATAAGGTAATTTTAGGAATAACTGTGTTCAACTATGTTTTAAAAAAAGGCAAATAATGTCCTACATTAAGTATGGTTCTTATACATCATTAGTACTACGGTATTCTTAAAATAACAATTACAACTGCACTTACCAAGCTCGAGCCAGGTGAAGCCAACAACCAATACTCTTGACTAGGGGGAGGGCAACCTTGATTCTCTCATGAATGGGCTGTTCAAAGGCAGTTAGTACCGTTTTTGGATTGAAAGACAGTTGCCTATTCCTACATTCATCTTGAACACACTGTATAGTTTCGAGATGTATGTCCTCCTTCTCGTCTTTTTTAAGGCTGAGCACTAATGATGTGTGAGAACCTCCAAAGTAACTGTTGATTATGTGTAACTGGAGAGAGTGCTCCTCTGGATACTGAAAAATACCATGCATCAATATGGTTTCCTGCAGACATACTGTAAATTGATGTTGGTACAGAAAAAAAACAATGACCGTTTTCCATATCACCGTTAAGAACAAAGGCTTCGCCTTTGTCCGTCTGCGATAAGGGAACCCGATTTTCCATCACGGTTTTTGGCAGTTTCGGGTTACTCTTCAAAAGAGTGGAAGTTACACTGTTGCGAAAATATCTTACATCCTCCCTCGCTTATATGTACACGTTTAGTGTGAGCTTTGACGGTCTTTCATCAAGGGCTTCTCCTTTTGCTGGAACAGAATTCTGATGTAACAATCTTGTGTTTAATAAATTTTCTGGAACTAGTGTGTCATTATGAGTGTCCTCCAAACGCAAAAATAAGGTTTCACTGCCAACCGCAAATATTGTAACAGAACATCCAAATTTTTACCACAATATCACCATCCAAGTTCTAGAACTCTGCCATAATTTTTGAATTTATAACCATCCTAGTTAAATGTAAATTACCACGATCACTAAAAATAGGTTGCAAAACATCACTTTCTGCCATATTTTTCGCTTCAGTGACTAACGTGAGCTACACAAACTACAGAACGAAATACTACGTGGTTCTGCACAGATGTCGGCGAAATGCTGTCGTTCACACGACTGACAAGTTCGGTCAGGGCAGGAACACCAACCCTGTTGACTCATTATACATGAGACCGGGACGTCCTGCGACCCACGTACGGAGTTGTCGAGCTCGATTGTGGAAGTAAATGATACTTTCACGTTACCGTTCTTGTTGTCATTAAAAGTTGCCGAATTTGAGTCTGCTCTAGTTTCAGGTCGAAACCGAACCTCCGTATCACGCCTGGTGTTTAGTCCTGTATCTCAAATTGTACTCCGTTTATCAAGCTGGAGACTCGTACACTGAGAATGTGGTACAAATACTCGCTTTTGAGACTTATCATTGAGAACGTTTACTTGTACACAAGGAATATGGCCAGTGAATGCTAGATAAAGGCGCAACTTTTGTGTTGCAGTATAACCTTAGTACTGTTCATAAGTATGTGTGCATGGTGAAATATACATTTTCAGTTGGCTACCACCTAGATTTATGAGTTTTAACGACAAACTGTAAGATTTCGAACCCAATGTTAGGATTTTCTTTCTAAGAAACTTCTTCTTTAGGTCAGTTTGTGTTACACAGATGTAAATCACTGGAATAAAGGGGGTAGTAGACAGTTCGGACAGACAGCAGTGTTTGTACTTCATATCTCCTTGACTGTGTTATAACTATGAGACACTAAACGCACTGGGACGTAAGAAAGATCTCATTGTAAAGACGAGACAGTCCCGTTTACCTGACCCAGTCCCCGATTATGAATTTCCTTTGTGTTCCGAAATTATACCAGACTAATATCAGGGTTAATTCAACTAATAGGCTTTGGTTGAAACCAGCCACCTTCCTTGTTCACCATTAAGATTTAAAGAGTAACTCTTATGCACTATATTTTAATTATTATTAATATTACTAACCTTTTTATTGGTCTCATTCCATTCTAATAACCCTCAAAGTCTCTCAGGACCGTCGCAGGCATCAGGACTGGGCTAGTACTTGTCACTTTGTATGTCAATGATGGGTAGTGTCCTGTTGTAAATAGTGTACTACTTGTTCGAATACATCTGGCTTTATATAAATGCTAGAAGATATTGGTGACGTCACACTCCATATGAATAACGAAGTGTCTTCAAAAATCATGTGGATGAAGGGCCTGGGGCTAAAATGAAATATGAATAAGTTACAATTAATTTTAAAAGCAGACGTCAACCAGTCCTGAATTCCGAGAAAAACTGACCCACATTCATCTCGATTGTATCGAAATACCGTATCAGGAAAAGTTAAAGACTGGTGTAACTTTTAACATGTCAAATTGGAAGGGAGCACACTCGTTACGTGCAGCATGATATTTATTGATTTCTGTGACCTCCAGATATCAAGGAACATACTTGCAGGGTATTAAAAGAGAAGCTTTACTCAATCGAACCTCCAATGTCGATACGCAGACAACGTCACGCGTGTGGTGAGAACACAAGACGATTAGAGTTAATTGCGAATGCTTGTGTTTGACCATGCTGACAGCTCACACTCCTCATTACGATGATTGCTGCGAGTTATGTGATTAGCATTCGCTGTTTTTGATTAATTGGATTTTCGGTGTGTACGCTGCCCACTCCTGACATCTGTGGCCTATCCTGCTTTCAACAAATAAATAAAGTAATGAGAAGTGCCATTAGTTACACACAGTTTGTCCAACATAATTTCACGAAAGGAGAAGTACGGGAGTATGTAGAACTTTACTGTACTTATTGTTCATTTTGGGTCGAGGGATATTTTTTCATTCTTGTATAGGAATAGATCCAGGTCAGTTTTCGAAATAGTCATCTTGTATTATCACATTATCGAATCTGGTATAAAACTTCCTCAAAGTCGGTTACAATACTGTTGAATTGCTTACACAGGTGTGTACAAAATTAAGGGAAGGGGGTATGATCTTAAAGTTAGAAAAATGTAAATTTGGAGTAAGTGAATTGAAATCTTTGGGACACATTATTTCGGAAAAGGGGATTGAACCTGACAGAGAAAAATTGAAGTTATAGAGAATTTTCCTGTTCCTAAAAATAAAAAACAATTAAAATCTTTTTTTGGTCTTCCTGGATTTTACAGAAAGTATATCAGTATTCAAGCTATGAATGCTTCTTTTTTATGTGATCTATTAGAGAAAAATACTGTATGGGATTGGTCACCTGATTGTGAAAGAGCATTTGATGAGATAAAGAAACAACTTTCACAGAGCAGAATTCTATATAGGCCTGACATGTCTTTACCCTTCTGTTTAATGACTGACAGCAGTGAGACAGGATTAGGAGCACACTTATTTCAGGAAAAAGTAGTAAGAGATCGTATTGAACACCATTCCATTGCGTTTGCTAGTAGAGTATTACAAAAGTATGAAAAGACCTACACTGTGACTGAAAAAGAAGTTTTGGCTATACATTGGGCTTTCAACAAATTTAAAAATTATCTTCTTGGACACAAAGTAATTGTTTACTCTAACCACAAAGCACTAACTTACTTACAGGAGTGTAGGCTTTATCATAGTAGAATCACCAGATGGGCTTTATTTTTACAACAATTTGATTATGAAATTAAATATATTAAGGGGAAGGAAAATGTTATTGCTGATGCACTTTCTAGGTCACCTATTGGGCTAAATTTTGATAATGAAACAGGCATTGATGACAAAAATTTCAAAATTATGTATTTGAAGGGGATAAAAGAGGAAGGAGAAATTTTAAAAATTTGTAATGACATTAGGAGACACCAAAATCATGATGAAAATTGGAAATTGGTAAAAAGTTATTTGGGAGTTAAGCAAAAGGTAAATGATTATTATAAGGTACACAAAGGGATTCTGTTCAGAAGATTAAGACCTGATTTGGATGAGTGGAAATTATTTTGACCTGAGTGGCACATAGACACATTAGTTAAGTACATACATGAGAGCTTTGGACATTGTGGTTCTGTAAAATTCATACAAAGGATTCAGGAAAACGTCTATTTTTATAATATTGCAAGAAGAGTGAAGAAAAAATTAGCAGCCTGTGACCGATGCCAAAGAGTAAAGGTAAGTAATCGAACATGCAGAGGGATGATGCAAAATCTTTTTCCCAGCAAAAATTTAGAACTAACAGCTTGCGACACTTATGGACCCCTCCCCAAGTCAAAAGGAGGTTACAGTTTCATCTTTGTAATTGTTGACATATTCTCAAAATTCATCAAATTGTATCCATTAAGGAAACACAAGTAAACAGATTACATTTAAATTAAACAGTGATTATTTCAACAAGGTAGGTACTCCACAAGCAATCTTGTCAGACAATGGCTCACAATTTACATCAAAAGTATGGAAATATTTTGTTGAAAATGGAAACATAAAACATATTTTGATGTCAGTTTATAACCCGTCCAGTAATCCGGCAGAGAGGTATATGAGAGAGATAGGGAGGTTGTGCAGAACATATTGTAGTAAGAACCATATAAATTGGATTGAGTGTGTAAATGATTTCGAAGACATACATCCACTGGCTTTTCACCATTCGATATTATGTTTAACAAAAGACCCACTAGCTTTATTACTGAACACATAGATTTTCCAGTTTGTCAAATTTTGTCACCTCAGGAGAGAGAACAAATTGTAAAAGACACCATGAAAAAAACAAGCAGATTACAGAAAGAAAAGACATGATGCAAAAGGCAGGTTTTCACACTTTAATATTGGTGATTTGCCTTTGGTGAAAATGAAAGAAAAATTTAAACTTATGACTTCAGAATTAAACAAATTTTTTGGCATTTATATAGGACCATTTGAGGTGCAAAAAATCTTCACCCAAATGCTTAAGGTTGACCTATCCAAAGTCGAGGAAATTATTTGGTTTGAGGAATGTAACTGAATTGAAACCTTATAAGTCTGATACCTAGAATGAAATTTACGAATCTCAATAACCTGGGATACAAGGAAAATTTTTCACATTTTATATTGTTTATGAAGTTTGTTTCCTATCATGTTATATGGAAACTATATATGGTACTGAAGCTTACTCAATGTAATTTCTATTTTGATGACATGTAATATACATAGTATTCATTGAATATTTGCCTAGATGTAAGAAAATATTTTGATAGTTGCTTCTGCATTTTATTTTCTTTGTGTGGTAGGACATGTGCTATTGTAGTTGTAGTTTACTCATGTTAGTTATTAGACATTTTGGTGAACATTTTGACATTCATATTTTGTGCTTCATACTGTTTTCTTCATGTGCATATGTCATTTATACTGAAAACATTTTGTTGCTGTTATTATATTTTCTGAGCCTATATGTTGGAAAAACTGAAATTGGAATATTATGAACAGGCTATGCCTGCTTATTTGCCCACTTCACATTTGGGATTTATGAAATTGAGGACTTTCCACACTGTGGAATTAAATCATTCTTTTGCGTATTATTGGTGAACCATTCTGTCTGCCTATGGAGGCAACACACAGATACTAACAATTGTCATTTTTCTTAATTTTGTCTTTCTATGTAACATGTTTAGGATTAATGTGATACCTTTTGATATTTTGCGTATTATGTTGATGAAATTAAGAGGATGCTTGTTGTAAAATCCAACCTCTACTTTTGTCATTTTGGTAGTATTTTTTCTGTTTTTGTAAGACTCAATGTAGCCCTGAGCATTTTTCTTCCTTTGTACATGCCATATTGCAGGTTTTTATGCTACAGTTAGATTGAATCTGTATTGGGGGTGGGGGTGAATATTGGGATAGACAATATATATATCAGTGATGGGTTTCTTAAGCTACTGTAGGGGAATTATCACAGTCATCCGTTCTGCCATGTCTGCGTTGTATTTTATATTGGTGGGCAGCTGTTGACATTCTGCTCTCAGTTATACGTATTTTTTGAGCCCTCCCCTTTTATTTCTTATCCTACTGCCTGTCACTGATTCTATTCTATTTTTCTTCTTCTGCTGATGAGAGGGAGCTAGGCTGAACTCTCCAGTAGTACCTATTTCTATCTTTCTTTTCCATCCACACATTTTGAGGTATTGCTCCTCCCTTGTTACAGTGTCTATAATTGTACCATGTCCTCATGCTCTTTAATACAGATCAACAAGCAACTGCTTTCTTAAATGCTGTCTGGTAATACTTTTCTTTGTCACAAATTTCTATGTTGATTTAGTAAACTGTATCAGGTTGAATAACTTTGAAATTAATTTCCAAATTTATTTATATACTATCATACCATATTATAGTAGAGTAAAAATTCCAATTACTTTCACATCAGAATGTTGAAGGGCTATGGAAGATAAAAAGCTTGCTAATGACATGTCACAAACAAGATTTTTTAAAAGTAATGTTAGAAAATGAGAAATTTAATGTGTGTTGTAATATATAGAATTTTTATTGAATATGAAATAATTGTTAGACTATTATAATCTTTCATATTGTTTCTTTTACGTCATTCTACTAGTTTTTAATCATTCTTGGTGACATAATATAACACTGAATATCTGTGTATGAATTTATACTGAACTGAACAGTAAAGCCTATGCAATAATTTCAGATAAAGAATCCACCAGCTAAAAGGAACTATGTATATAAAGGGAATACCTATGGACCTGTTATTAGAGGAAAAACTTAACTAGGAGAACAGGAACTACAGTGGTGAAATGGACAGTGAATTATATGTAAATGATGGACTGAAAATAACAATTGGAGTCTTGTTTGAAAAATTGTTAATACTTTTCTTATTGTATTGCGAGGAGATATATTCAGTGCTCATGTACATAGTTGTAACTAAGATTCAAAAATTTTATGAGTTTTTCTTTGCATACAATATGTTACATATTAACAGATTACATTTTGATATTTATGTGTTCTGTTGTATGGAGAGTGAAGGGAGGCCTGTTGTAAAATTTAGTAATTTTTGCAAGTTTGAAAAGATATGGTTAAAGCAACTTTTAATATATTACATTTCTTTAATATTATACCATGAGGATCAATAATCTCTATGTACTGTTTCAAAGATACTATTATTCTATGTAATGATTACTGTAACTTACTACCTTATTATTTTGCTGTTTGAGACAGCCAATCCCATGCAGCTTGTGCATGGAATTGTGTGTGTGTGGGGGGGGGGGGGGTTGTTATGGTACTTGAATTACGCAACCATTACGGCACCTCACCAGAACCTCTCGATAGCAGTAATATTCTACTGTGTTTCTGCAAAGTAGTTGACATATTTCTGAGACAACATTCAGATTTGATTTCATTTGTGATACATCGATATGTTTATGTTGCAATGATATTATTCTTATGTGTATTCTTTCTTTTGTCACTATGATCTTTGACGTACTTGTAACTCTGATTTTTGGGCGCGTAAGCGATTGTTAGTTAGTTGTTGAGTTGTTAGAGAGTCGGACCTTGAGAAGGTCAAGTGTTGGACGTCATATTGGAAAGACGCATAACATAGTCCGCTTATAAAATGTGAACTTTAACAGTGACTGTGAGAGAGATGTTTTCAAGTATGTTTTGTATTGTGAAGTGATGTTTTGTGTGTTACGTGATATTGCAAATAAAGCAATTAAAAGGAAGTGTAACTTAAATTCGGAGTGCGGATTACTTTTTTTACATCACCATTGTACTAACATTGAAAGGTTTAATCTTGAAGAGTGTTTTGTGAAGAGCATCTACAAAACTTTTGAATATAGCAGAATAAAACCTAGGCCTCTTTGCATCCGAGCTTGGAATCATAACCACCTAGATTTTCAACGACTGAGCCATGATTTTACGACGAGACCATCGTGGGAAACACAAAAAGATGAGTGCCTAGTTTTTTGATTATTACATGAAATGACTTTATTAACTGTGCTCTAATGACTCCTGCCACATAACAAATTCGTTGTTGCCCGATAATGCAGTATTTCGGAGCGTGAGCAACACCACAATCACTATTAAATGCTGACCTTTGTTGTGGTAGGGTTTTTAGAATATACAATGGGAATATACAGCCAATCAGTCGCATGTCAAAAGTTTCTTCAAACCTTAATTAGATTTCGACAGATCTAGATCTATGTTTCACAGAAGGAGCAATAATACCTAAAAATAGGATATATTACAACCAGTACATGGAAGTCATGTGTGTGGAACACAGTAAACGGGCACGCAGTGGTAACATAAAATGACCTTACGTGTTACGTATTGCGTGACCAGAGAAATGAAGTCGTAAGGCTTTTTCAACAGCAAAATGACCGCTATAAATGCTATGGCATAACCATAAGGCTTGGTCAGGAGTAGAAACGACCCACGCAAAATCTATGGCTAGGTGCTCTATACACACAAACAGACAGCTAACAGGACAGAAGGGGGAAACTTACGCCCAGGTGGTGCTCACATAAGAAGAAGTGCCAACCACAAAAGATGCTTGACATGTTAAAAAACTTACATTAAAACGACATTACAGAAACAGTAACATAATAAAAATTATAAAAATTATACAAACGTACGCAAATGGTGAACAAAACTATGACGCACATTTGAGCAGAATAATGACAGATGTGTCTTTGACGAAAATAACATCATGAAACAGCTCGAAAAACCCGATACAACTGCTATGTCAATTTAAAAACAGGCTGAACATTATCTAAAGTGTTGCTGTTTTTAAACTGTAATTGATCATTAAGAATAAAGTCCGTATAATTGAATCTGTGCTATAGAATTTGAAATTCTTCTAGCAAGTCCCACCTATCACGTTTGTATTCCCTTCACAAAACAACCGCGTCTTCCAACTTAAAAGGGGTGTCTACACATTGTATGAGATGCTCTTCGTAAGTAGAGTCATGAACGTTACCGTCTCCTTTACCCAGTAAATGTTCTTTGAATCTAACTTTGATGCTCTTTCTGTCTACCCTAGATAGAAAAAGGGCAATCATTACAATCCAGATTGGGAAAATTATTCGTCAGTGCGCTTTAAGGCGTAAATAAAATTTTTTCTAAGACTTGTTAGCTGAAAAAGAAACTTTACAGCCATATTTCTTAGTAAGAAGGTGGCTTATCTTTTATAAATATTTCTCAGAAACGGTATGGAAAAGAAATTCCCTTCCTCTTTACCTTATTATTCCAGTTTGTAATCTCTTAGAGTGTAACATTTTCTTAAGTGCTTTTGTTATCCAATAAACACGATGCTTTGTAGCGGTTATTCAAAAATGGTTCAAATGGCTCTGAGCACTATGGGACTTAACTTCTGAGGTCATCAGTCCCCTAGAACTTAGAACTACTTAAACATAACTAACGTAAGAACATCAAACACATCCATTCCCGATGCAGGATTCGAACCTGCGACCGTAGCGGTCGCGCGGTTCCACACTGTAGCGCCTAGAACCACTCGGCCACACCGGCCGGCTGTAGCGGCTATTACTGGCTACAGTTGTAATCAGTTTTCTCTCTTCCTAAAATTCTCGCGGGTAATGGAGTAACCAAAGCACAATGAATATTAGAATGGAAAAGGCTGGTTTGTCTGCTTGGGAGTGAGGATAATGTTAACTGAAAAAGTTTTCTTACAAGAGATTCTATGGTAAGTTTTGTCGTGTCTTATACTCAAAGTAAGGCAAAGAAAATTCAGTTCACTATTTTCGTTCTGCAATTCAGTGGTGAACACTATTTTCACATGAAACTGATTGAAGGTATGAAACAGTTGATCTAATTCTTCATAACTACCTTTGAATAGAAATATTAAGTCCTCAATGCACTGAGCGTAGAAGCTAATGCTACTTTTTGGCTCAGAATTACTCCTGAAGAATTCTTCTTCGAGAGAATTATTAAAATTTCGCCTAAACTGCCAGTGAAGGGAGTAACAATCGCCAAGCCAAAAGGCTGTTGTTAAACCTAAAACAATTGGGATTAAGCACAGTTTGAAGCAACTACGTAAATTCAGCAGTTTTAGGAACTTTTCACTTTTTGTAAAGGAGCAAATTATATCTAACGATCTCCAAAGTATTGTCAACCGGGACATTGGAACATAAGCTACTGACATCAAAGGTAGCTAGCTTGGCCTGCGGAGGTGACGTAATAGGTCTCAAGCTGTCAACCAAATCTATTGAATTTTTAACAGAAAAACTCTTTTCAAACGCTATGTTTCTTTAAGCTTTGTATGTAGATACAAGGCTAACTTAACGGTGAGCACAATCACTACTGTCAACGTTCGGACGGATTTGGTGCTCATCTTTATGAAACTTGAACTGGCTCTCAAAACTGATGGTTTGGGATCGGTATTACGAGTTATGTTTTACAGAAGTGGCCGACCAGTTTTTTAATATTTTGTAAACCGTTTCTAATTTCTCTCTGAAAATTAGCAGCCGGTATTGCGCTAATTGTCGTCTGTTCTATAGGGAGCGTACTGTCTTTGGAAGAATATTCTCAGGTGCAATCCTAACTTGTTGAGATTTCTCTATTTTGGAACTGTCAAGACCAATTTTAAGATTTACAATCAAGTTTTCAGTAATATTGGGATCAATAAACCTACGCTTCCCGTTATATTTAAGACCTTTACATAAGACACTTTTATTCCAAAGTAAGGCTAATATCAGTCTTATTTACCATCCTAGCATATAATTTGTGCTTATGCTTATTACTGACAAGTATACAGGTGTTTCTAGTCACATGGAATTATTTAACACTTCTCGTGCATGCCAGCAACTTCACATTTTCAGTTATATAACCAATCACTGTGATAACAGCAAAAGTTATCTGTTTAAAAATTAAAATTGCTTTTGAAAGCTATATTGCATATAAAAGAGCAGGTTTTCAGTTTGGACTTGCTGGATGAATTTCAAATTTTTAAGCGTAGTTTTATATACAGGGACGCATTTCTTAAGGAGAAATTACAGCTTAAAAACAGAAACTTTTTCGATAGCTTTCGGCCTGTTCTTAAGCTGACATAATAGTTTCATTTGATTTTCCCCGCTGCTAAGAGATGTTATTTTCCTCACTTTTATGTGCGTCAAAGCTTTTTTCACGATATACATAAGTTTATATAAATCTTATAGTTTTTATTATGTCACTGTTTCTGTAGTGTTATTTAACGTCATTTTACTAACATGTCAGATATCTTTTGCGATTGACTCTGCTTCTTATGTGACCATCACCTGAGAGTAAATTTCCTATTGGCTTGTCCCTCCTGTCCTATTAGTTGTCTGCTTGTGAGTATGATGCGCGTATCCTTAATTTTGCATGTATCGTTGTTACTGTGTCATTCATATAGAACATTTTACTGTTGACTAAGCCGTATGACTATGTTTCTCTTTTCACGCAATACGTAACACGTAAGTTAATTTTGCATTTCCACTGTGCGTAATTTTTAATGTATCTTTCTGCCATAAATGTGTCTTCCATGTATTAGATGTAATATACTGTATTTTTAGCTGTTATTACTTCTTCTGAGGAAGATGCGTTTGTATTTGTCGAAACCTAAGCAAGGTTTTAACAAACTTTTGATGTATAGCTAGTTGGCTGCATGACTTCCATTGTCTCTTAATCCTACAATTACTGATTGCTGCCATGTTCAAGCTGTTTAGGGTAGGATGTCCGGATCCAAGGTTTTTAGTAAGATTAGGTTTTCGGTGTTCAGTACCTCCAGCAGTTTCTCCGGCCAATAGAACAAGGGCTGTGTCCAACTGAAGAGCAATCTACCAGTGACCGTACCTGGGAGACGGAACGTCGTGCCCGCTACGTCACAAGTCGTACCATTTAGCGGTGTTCTGTTGTCCTGTAATTACATTCTGGTCACGACCTTCGGTTTCCCACTTTCGCAGCAATCAATGATAAAAATGTCTGGTGAAAAAGCTGAGTAGATCCATTTTGACTACTCTCTGGAAATGAGAACGTGGGGTGAACGCTTTCCTTCGATGTTGATTTCCTTCGGTACCTCGCATGACTGTGAGCCAGTCTGTACCATCCTATTTCGTCAGATCGTAATATTTTCTCCCTGACATCCCAGTAAGTCCTGAAGTGACACCAGGAAGCAAGCTTTCTTTTGCTCCAAATTAGCAATACTTCCATGGTTTGTACCTGTATCCACTTCCCTACAATTTTCCAGTTCACCAGCTAGGGGTCCACTGTAAAACATTGATACTGGCCCAGTACTGAGGTTCGAATGAACAACTGCAACGTTGCTGTATCAGTACTCAACTGTTGACATCTGGTCGTACTCAGTTGCCGGTGGACGGCATGGTGTACTGCTTGCGTCTACTCCCACCGTCGCGTCAACCAAACCGCCTGTCAATGCTCGCAGTAATCTAGCTACAGCCAATCTTCTATCCAGTGCATTCAGTCATTTTGAACTACCTCTAAGTCACTGTTTATGGCACGCACTGCATCTCGTGCACATTGCATTATTTCGGCGGTAGCTTCCCATACTGCCTTGGTGTTACTCAGCACCTGAGAGGAAGATTTAAGAGCTCGATTTTCCTGCGTCCCTTCGAGACTGGAACGTTAGATAAACAGCTAGAAGGTATTTCAATGAACCCTCGGAACAGACTAAACAATAGAAGACCAACATATAACAAAATTATCCTTCGTTCTGTCATCCTGAGACAACTTATCAATGAAGGGTGAAAAACAAAAAACTCCTTAAATATCATGATATGTAGTACAAAAAATAGATTCATGATACGAGGGTCACTCCAAAAGAAATGCACACTATTTTTTGTAAAAATACAGTTTTCATTCTGCATGTGTGAAAGTTTTACAGTGTGTAGATACATCCTTCCCGCTTGTTTTCCTGTTCCCGTGAGTGGCGCCGTCACAGCATGTCTTCAAGGTGGCTGCTACACTTGACGTTCGTCAGAAGCAACGTGCTGTCATAGAATTTCTGTGCTGTGGAAACGAGACAGTGGCAAACAACCACAAGAGGTTGAAAAATGTGTATGGAGTTGCTGCTGTCGATCGCAGTACAGTTAGTCGGTGGGCAAGCAGGTTACGTGATGAAAGCGGGCACGGCAATATTGAGGATTGTCCTCGCAGCGGCAGGCCTCGTACTGCACACACTCCAGACAATGTGCAGAGAGTTAACGAATTGGTGACTGCTGACAGACGCCTCACAGTGAACGAATTGCCACGCTACGTTGGGATAGGGGAAGGAAGTGTTTGCAGAATACTGAAAGTGTTGCGCGTTAAAAAAAGGTTTGTGCCAGGTTGGTTCCCAGAATGTTGTCAGTGGCTCACAAAGAAACAAGGAAAACGGTATGCAGCGAACTTCTGGAACAGTATGAGAATGGTGGAGATGAAGTTCTCGGAAGAATTGTGACAGGCGATAAAACATGGCTCCATCATTATTCACCAGAGACGAAGCGGCAATTAATGGAGTGGCATCATGCAAATTCACCCAAGAAAAAAATTCAAAGGCATACCTTCTGCTTGAAAAGTTATGGCTACGGTGTTTTTCGATTCCAAAGGACTCTTACTTGTGGACATCATGCCAAGTGGAACCACCAAAAATTCTGATGGATATGTGACGACACTGAAGAAACTTCTAGCTCGACTGAGTCGTGTTCGACCACATCGGCAAAAGCAGGATGTTTTGCTGTTGTACGACAATGCACGGCCACATACCAGTCAAAAAAACCATGGAACCGATCACAGAACTCGGATGGACAACACTGAAACACCCGCCTTACAGTCCTGACCTGGCTCCATGTGACTATCATCTCTTTGGGAAACTGAAAGACTCTTTTCGTGGAACAAGGTTTGGAAGATTATGACTCCATTGTGCACGCTGCCAAACAGTGGCTCCAATGGGTTGTTCCAGAATTTTACCGTGCGGGTACACAGGCGCTGGTTCCAAGATGGCGTAAGGCAGCTGAGAGGGATGGAAATTATGTGGAGGCATAAAAATATTGTTCTTAAAGGATGTGTCTACACACTGTAAGACTTTAAAACATGTAGAATAAAAGATGGATTTTTAAAAAAATAGTGTGCATTTCTTTTGAAGAGACCCTCGTATCTGTTAATAAATGAGACAAAGACAATCGGTGTGTAACACAATCACCAACAATAATCTAAAAGTCGGTCGTAAACCTAGATATCGACTTATTCGATGTGCATAAGGTGTCCTGAGTACAATTTTCTCGTTTCTGGGTCATCCTTTCTTTACCTTCCTAGGCTTAGTATTCATACTGCAGGTTACGATGGCACTTGAGGCAAAGCATCCACAGCTCCCTTAAGTGGCTTAACAGATCCCACGTGAACAATCTAAGTTTTCGCCAGCATCTGTATTTAATGTCAACAGGCAATGTCACTTCCAGCACTTGATTTGCTTCGTGGTATATGGTTAGGAATATTTTCGTTGTGCTCTTAGGTGTGAATGGATTTGTTAGCGAATCCCACTGGCCAATCCTGTACTGTGTGAACTTTCCCACACTTTGTCCTATCTGATGTTCATTCTGCATAGCGTCCGTGTTCGTGCTTTTCACTTTTCGCTTAACATCTCACAACCTTCCCGCAAAATTATTTACCGATTCAGCGTGAGTTACAAGTTACGGTTTAATCACTTTGAAAGCTGAAGTCATTTTCCTACCATAAATTAGCGCATATGGCGAAATGCCAGAAGCTGCATGGAGTTTGTAATTGTATGTAGTGGTTATATAATTAAGGTACACTTTCCATTATCATGGTTACTATTCACATAACAGCTTACCGTCCGAGAAATCGTGTAACGAACTCTGTCCGTTCCCAACTGGCTAGAAGGTGAAAATGGGTGTCTTCACCTTGTGAATGCGGAGCATTCAACACAACTGTCACATTAGATCAAACATAACATTAGTGCCCTGATCTGTGATTAAAGTGTCTGGAATGCCAACCATGAGCAACTAATTATTCACAATTGCTTGTACTGTCGTACTTGCTTGCTGACAGGAATCGCACTTTTCGCTATGAACCATGGGAAATGGTCTGTTATGGTCAATGTGTACCGATTAATCGCTGATGTCCTATTGAATGGTCCTAAAATATTCAGGTCTATCATTTCGAATGGTTTAAATATACAGTAATCCATAGTGCATCACAAACTGTGCCTGAGACTTGAATGCCTCTCAGTCAGAGTCACCTAGTTCGACCCTTTGCCACTCTGCAATATTCTTGCCGAGTGCATGCAGAACTAAAATTTTCCCGCCTAAACTACCAGCAAGGGTATGCTGTCTACCCAGTTTGTGCACCACTTCATGATCAAATTCCTTCAACCTTTGGCACACATCTCGTGATCCTACTGGAAGGGTCTTTAAATCCTATTAATTACGAAAACGCTACTGTCCTACTGCGAAATTTCCCACTTAAGTGTCTTTCCATTGTACTAGTTTCGAGAATCCTTCGTGAATGGAGACAATTACTTTCTTCTACACCTTCTTCTATGGGCAGGTATTTCTTAATTGCTCTTAATTTTAAGAATATGTGTCCGCCCTTTAATAGGAAACGTTCAAAGCCAGAAGGCTCAGTGTGGAGAAAATGTGTGAAGCAAGCAGGCAACCATGTCATGGAGTTGCACTCGTCCTTCCTACAGCCAACTGGTCGATTTGATACAGATCTCTTTACAAATTCACGTCATACCTTCTGTAGATTCAGTTGACCCAGGGGTACGTCATCCATTCTAAGGGTCCACACACTATTTACTCTCCAGCTCAATTATCATATCTAGTACACAGCATCACAATACTCACCAATATTTGAAGCATTCTATCCTTTTCCTACTCATTGAAATGAAGATGTCACTTGTTGACCTTTCGACTCTTCCTGGGCACTATATGCTTGTTTTCCCACGATCCTCTAAATTTACATTCACACGTACACTTCTTTCCATTTTGTATCTCAGTGTTGGTATTATATATAGTTTATTACTTATACACTAACAGAAAGAAATTAGTACACCTGGAAATCCAACATGGATTTTGATCCGATTACGACATACAGCACCTGGGGGATAGTAGATGTACCGATAATAGTGTCAACGTCGTCCACCAATAGATAGCGTAGTGGCATACCAACCAGAGCACCATCTGTATCTACCCATTAATACCCACAGCCAGAAAACTCTATGTGGTGAAATGTGTGAAGCAAGCAGGCAACCATAACATTAACATGCAGTCGTACCTCCTAAAGCCAACTGAGTGAGTTTGAAAAGGGTCAAACTGCGGCCTCCCGAATGACGCAATGGTCCTTTCAGAATTTTCACACAAGGTGAACGTGCTGCATCAGTTGTGCGAAGATGCTGGTATCAGTCGTCACGTTAACAATTCTCACACCCCTAGGCGAGTTTCAGGAGCTCCACACAGCACAGATGCCCGCCATGATCAGTCGTATTGTAAAGTTAGTAGTGGCAGAATGTTCACCTACCACACCACGGATAATTATAGCTCATGAGCCAAAACATGTCAACATGAAATGTTGCGAACTGGTTACTAGCAGTGGCACTGCAGTCACGTAAACTTCTAGCCCATCTTCCACTCACGCCACAGTCCAGTTCTTTTCCGTTCTTGCAACAGGAAGTTGATGTGTAGTCCCAACAGGATGATGCTCGCCCACTCACTGCCTGCGAAGCTAAACGTGCTCTACAAGACGTGCAGCAACTTCCCTGGTTATCACGATCTCAGCAGTTATCTCTAAGCAAGCACGTGTGAGATATGATGCTAGGAGAAGTGACTCATGCGATTCAACCCGTCAAAAGTACTTGAACATGACGTCGTATCTCCTGAACTAGGTGTCGAACAATTATGTAGTTTCTCTGGTACATCAATTGTTATATACGAATACTTCTGAAAAATATGTCACAAATACAGTTAGTGGTAAAGAACTAACGAATTAAGACGCCATGCTTCATGTGGCAAGTGTACTACATGAACAGCGAAAATGCAGTAAGCGACAAACGTTTTCTTCATCTTTTGTGCGGATCGTCAGAGAGAAAAAGTTTCGTAAAAGTTTCAATTATGTCCCAAGTCTTATTCTCGAATACTGACGATACACCACTCACATACAAACTGACAATTAGTAGGCCTAGGCGGAATCCATGTGGAGGTCGCAACAGACATACAGGGTTATTTACGAAGAATGAGAACCATACAAAGATTAATAATAATATTAACAATAAGTATAGTGCATAAGAGTTAATTTTGTAAATCTTCGACCAAGGCGAATTAATTGACCAGCAAGGCGGAAAGAGGACATAGGCACAGAAAGGAAAAGGTGGAGTTGGGCAAGGGTAGGAGAGAGGAAAAAGGACAGAGAAAGATGGAGGATGAGGCTGACAAAGAGAGAGGGAGGAGGAGTTGGAAGCGGAGGGTGAAGGAGGAGATGGACATAGGAGGAAGGACAAGGAAGAAGCAGATGAAAAGAAGGGGAAGAGCAGATTGACAGAGAGAGTGGGAAGAGAAGGTGGAAAGAGAGAGCGGGGGAGAAGGAGATGGAAAGAAGGGTGGAGGTGGTGGACAGAGAGATGGACAAAGGAGAGGAAATGGGTAGAGAGAGGGGGGAGGACTTTGTGGATAGAGAGAGGAGAAAGGAGAGATGGACAAACGAGAGGAGATGGGTAGAGATGGGGGGGGGGAGGACTTTGTGGATAGAGAGAGAAGGAGGAGCTTGACAGAGAGAGGGGGGAAAGAGGAGATGAACAGAGATGAGGAGGGGGATATGGCCACACAGAGGAAAGAGAGATGAACTAATAGAAGGTTGGAATAAATAAATAACCAGGCAACGTGGGGTTTCTCAACTCGTATTTAATAAAGCTCCTATTTAGATCAAGTGATTTCGTATCTATTCCTCTACACGAGTTCAACTCTTTGGAAGATTGCACACAAACAAAACACACGAAATCTCAGTTCTGGGGTGAGTACAGCTGACTGGATGATGAAAATAGCTCCCTGCGCTGCTAGGCGTCGTGTCGGTGAACTGCGCCGCGGACGACGTATGGAGATGAGCCGCCGTCCTGTCCATTGTCGGCTGTGGTAGCGGTGTCGGGAACATCTGAGGCAACTGTAGCCCTCCCACCCAGGGCAGGAATTCTTCTCAGTTGCACGACGGAATCTACTTGTATTTCACATCTAATTTGACTTGAATATATTCTCATTTGCCTTTGTTATCAGGTTGGATATGGGCGTCATACTATAATCTCCAACTTTCCTGTTTGGTCCAATTGTCTTAACTTCTTCACTTAAATAGCACTTAAGGTTACTTTTCTTCTATAGTTCAATATATTACTCTACACGTTTCCGTTATTGTTTGTTATTTATATCAATCGTCCTTGATAATGACTTATATTTCCCAACCGCTTTTTCACCAAATTTATGTAAAATCATCTTATTCTTTCTTCCTGTAACATAGCTAACACGAGTCCTAACTTAGGTTGCCACAATGAAATGGAACGTAGATGGTTTTTGATATGGTGTCAATGTCGCATTAAAAGTGTAATCAAACGTTTCTAAATCGTATATAACTAACACATTTCATATTGTTTACTAAATAGATAGACGCGACCAAGGCCTAAATTTACCGAGTTACAAACGTTTAAAAACCTGACCAAACCTGATAAATTCTCTAAAAACAAATTAATTATACATTCATTCTTCTATCATCTTATCTGTAAATCAGTACTTAAACAACAACCACCGCACATAAGACCTTTGGGACCTGTGTATCGTTTTTTGTTTACACTCGGGTCCTTGATAAACTTAAAACATTCCTTATACTTAATTATTCATTCGAAACTGACCATGAATGAGAAACGTGGGAGCTGTTATAGGGTAGTGAGTAGAGGGATTTGTTGCCAGTCTTATAGGAAATACTTTCACTGGGAGGGATGCAGTGGGGCGAATGACGGGAGAATAGAAGAGGCTCTATCCTAGAACTGCAGTAGGAACATTCTGACTGGGGAACTGGGCCCTTCAGGCACAGTTGGAGGAAGCAAGGAAGGAACTCATAAGGATCAAGGGAGATAGGGGGAGGAGGGTGGTTGGGTGGTTGGGAACCGTAAGCTGGATAGGAAGAAAGAGAACGTGATCTGACAGTTTTATCATCAACACCAAAAACAGGTATCTACCACTGCCAGTGTTATGTGGAGAAGAGCCTCGGGTAGAATGAGGAGCAGGAAATGTGCAGCACACTTCAACTATGGCCAAGAAGCCTAGCAATGTATAAAGTCTTAGGAAGAAGAAAAGTCAAACTCTTACTGCAGAACTACTTCAAGAAGCGGAGGATCAAACATTTATATCAGAAAAGGAACACAGTTCAAATGAAGACATGAGCTCAGTAAATGAAGACAAACACATTGAAATATCAGCTATTGAATTCACAGGGCTTTATATCACCAAGAAATTAATCATTTTGTGTGTGTATAGATCTCCCAGTGTGGACACTTTTTTCAATAAATTAAGAGAAGTTCTAGATAAAGTCTCATGTACAAAGGTCAGCATAATTCTGTGTGGGGTCAGTAATATCAACAATAATATCATAAATGAATCCAGCAGCACCTTCATAAACATCCTCCAAAGTTTCGGCATGTTCCTATTGGTCAATAGTGCAACAAGGGTTACTACAATGACTTCATCAGTAATTGATCATGTGGCCACAAATATGGACAGGGAAAAATGTGATGCAGCTGTAAAATATCTGTCTATTGGACCATCTCTGTCAAATAACTACAGTAAAATCAGGCACCGATTCATTTTTTAAATAACAAGCCTACAAATGACAACTATCAGAAATCAAAATAAAACATTTTTCAAAAGAACTAGAAAAACAAAGCTGGGATGAAGTGGATAAGGAAACCAATGTGAATATTAAATTCTCTAAATTCTCCACATTGTTTAAATTGAACTTTGTAAAGACATTTTCAGAGGTATGCATGTCTTTATCAACATCTCATAAAAACAGATGGATAATGGTAGGTATGAGGAAGTTCTCCCAAACACTTAAACACCTCAGTTCCATGAGAAAGAGTCACAATGATTCAGAATTCTTAAATTTCTATCATAGACACAAAAAGATTTATAGCAAGGTGCAGATTGCTGCAAAAAAGTCATTTAATGACAAAATAATATATAATGCAGAGAAAAAAAGTAAAGCTCTCTGGGATGTTATAAGAAAGGAAATGGGGAGAGACAAACAAACACAGAATAACATATTGCGAAGGGAGGGGGATAAGGTAATAAATGATCCACAACACTTAGCAAACTATCTAAACGAGCATTTTTCCAATGTTGCAGAGAAGTTAGAGCAAAAAGTCCCCCAAACAAATATAACACCTGTAAATAATGTTGCACTAAATACAATGATGTTACTTCCAACCACAGAGAATGAAGTCAATAAAACTGTTCAAAAACTAAAAAATAAAATTACCAATGTGTGTACTGAAACAATGCATAGGGATTACACAAGGCCCCTTAACAACTATAATAAATGAATCCTTCACACCAGGGACATTTCCAGAGCAGTTAAAACAGGCAAGAGTTGTATCTTTGCTTAAGAAAGGTAATGCAGAACACATAGACAATTACCAGCCCATTTCCCTGCTTTACCCATTCTCAAAAATTATAGAAGCACTTATGAAAGACAGATTAATGAATTATGTGAATAAATACAATGTTTTAAGCCAATCACTGTTTTGTTTCCAAAGTGGCAAAAATACAGAGTCACCCATAGCAGAATTCACAAAAGTTGTATTTGATGCTCGTGATAAAGATAAGTGTGTCGCAGGCATATTTTTGAATCTTTCTAAGGCGTTTGATAGAGTCAACCACAAGATCCTATTAAATAAATTAGAAGCATTAGGAATAAGAGGGGTAGCTAATGACTGTTTTCGATCATACCTAGCAGATAGGATACAAAGAGTAGCGATAGCACATACTTCAAATAGATCTAAATATTTAGTAAAACACTTATCAGAACCAAAATACATTAATATAGGGGTTCTGCAAGTTAGCATATTAGGACCAATACTGTTCCTGATATACATCAATGACTTTCCCAGCAGTGTTACTCATGGTGAATAAATTCTCTTCGATGATGGCAGCAATATTATAGTCACTGAAAAAACAAGAGAACTCCTTGCTGAGAAAGCAAATGAAACTCTCAGGGAAGTTTATGATTGGTCAATTAGCAATAAAGTGACATTGAACATAAAGTAAACTAATGCCATGATTTTCAGTTTGAAGAGGAAAAATCACAATGTTAAATTAATTGTAGATGGCACCTCTATAGATTGTGTAACAAATGCAGAATATCTAGGAATGAATAATCAGTTGAAGTGGTGTGAACACACAAAGGTACTTGCAAACAGAATGTCATCAGCATGTTATGCCCTTAGAATCCTATCATGAGTGTGTAACATGCATTGTCTTTTAGTTACATATTATTCACATGTACACTCAATTCTTAGCTATGACATTCTTTTCTGGGGAACAAATGCACAAAATATGAACACAACTTTCAAACTCTAGAAAGGAACCATAAGAATCATAACCAAAAACACTAGTCGAGCTCATTGTAAAGATCTGCTCAAAACACTGGGGGTTTTAACTGCTCTATGTGATACATTTACCAGTCAGTTGTACACATCAAAAATAACATCGGTAATTATCGCTCACACAGCTCTGTCCATGACCATGCAACAAGAGATAGACTCACCTTACTTTTACCAAGAAAAAATAAACATAAAACTGAAAACAGAATTTCCTACCAAGGAATAAAACTGTAGAATAAATTACCAAAAGAGATAAAGAAATTGAAAAAATACATTTACTTAAAAAGGCAGCTAAAAAGTACCTGTTATGCAATATATTTTATACATTGAAGGATTACATAGCTAAAACAGAGTAGGGGCTTGATAAAATGTTATACAAATAAATAATAATATTAATGATTATAAAATATCCAGCATTCCACAAAACACCTTCACATTATGTTTTTTCCTTCTTTTTTCCTTTTGTAGAAATACTTACCCCAAGATATGCATAGCACAATACTAACACCTCTTCCTCTTTCTAAGCTCAACATCTCACTCTTTATGGAGGGATGCTGACTCGGTTTTTCAGGATAGCAAATGGGAAGTTGCGGTACAGAAAATGGCCCAGAGATCACCAGTGAGTGTGTGTGTGTGTGTGTGTGTGTGTGTGTGTGTGTGTGTGTGTGTGTAGTGAGTCCTTTCTTCATGTTTTCTGAGGTGGCCTTGCTACTCAGTTCCCCTTGAGTGTGTTGCAGCAGTCTTCACAGGATATCGTCTCCTTGTGGGTAGCTACGTGCTGAAAGAGAGCGTCAATTTTCTTTCGAAGTTACTTAAATGACGTGAAAGACTGACTCTTAAAACTTCTGTGGTGACACTTTGCCTTATAAAACATCAGCATACAGCTATATTATGCACTGACAGATCTTTTTAAAAACTAATATTGTTTGGATAAAATCTAGAAAAGAAGTACTTTCTACAGACGCCAGTTCGACAGTCGTTTGTCACGGCGACCACTGTAACCACGATCTTTCTTTCCTTTTCCTCATTGCCTTCTAAAAACCTTGAAACCATGACTCCGCCAAGCGGAGCCACACAGCTGGTCGAGACGACCACTCTCTGCCCCGACTTGCAGATGTGGTGGGATCAAGATGTTCTCCACCTATCGTAATAGTACCTCCACTTTAGAAAGCAGATAACTTGGATGTCATTCGACACTCTTGGGAGGTATTTGAACAAAGAAACTACTTTTTATCATGGCACAGTTCGAACCCAGTATCTGCTGTGAAGTCAGAGCACAACTGTAACATCATATCAGTACAGAGTAAGATACACCAATTGTCTAAATGTGTGATTTAATTAAAACATCTTTAGGGATGACGTTATTCCATTTTAAAGTTCTGTAAAATCATGTCCTGTAAAACAAAGATGATAGCCTACAAAAAAAGGAAAAAACAAGTCATTACCTCCCAGTATTACGCAGACTAACATGCGAGTACATGTAATGGAAATCTGTCCACTTTACTGTGTGGTATTATGCACTTTAAAATTAAAGTGTCATTAGGTACAATAAAAATAATAAGTAAACTTGCATTGTCAAACATATAACACTTATCATTAAAGATATCATTGTACAACAATTACCGGTGGCAGTTGACACTCCCACGGACTTAGACCATGGATACAAGCAGACAGTGCGCGTCCTTATCGCTGCGTTGTTAATGTTTGAAACCATCATCTAAGTCACGTGCGGGAGAGCAAACAGCAGAATTTCAGCCGTTACGCACTGGCGCTAACACAGTTTTTCTTTTATAATTGAAATAAAGTGTTGATTTTAACGATTAAACGACATCTTGTGTTAGTACTACTCACGCAGTAGTACACGTAACATAATTTCTTCTCAATTCCCAGGATTACTGCCATAATTATTGTTTTTATATTTGTCCAAATGTAAGTGTAAAAAAAGCTTAAAACATTATATTGACGTTTCATTCTTTTTTCAAACTACATAAATACATATTGTCTTCCTTGTTTTCGGCCGCTTTTTCCATAGTCGCAAAGGTACAGCTTATATTGGTTAATCCACATTACAAAGACCATACACGTTTCATTTTATATGCCTTGAGTGGTCCGTGTAACGGTATGTTTTTCCTTAAGAATCTGTTCGCTGGGATTATGAAATGTTCTCAGGTTTCAACACACAACTGTAAACAGTATTAAATTAACATCATTACTCAAGATTTTATATTTCTTAAACTAATCTTAACGTTCTTCTATACATGTGTGTTGGATTTTTGTAAATTGCACTTAAACTGAAAATAAGTAAATTTCCGTTTATATGTTGTGTAGGTCCACTGATCTCTCGCCATTTTGTGTACCTTGTTTTGACATAGATTGATGCGCTCGTCTTTTGTTCTGCTTTGGTGATTATGGGAGCTTCTGCTATTAGTCTGTGTGGGTTTTTATATATTTCGAATGGTTGTGTATGTCCATGAGTGTGCATGTGTGCGTGCGTGAGGATAGCGTGTGTGTGTGTGTGTGTGTGTGTGTGTGTGTGTGTGTAAACATTTTTAGTAAACACAAACACATACACGCGCGCACGCTCGCGCGCTTGCACACACACTCACACACACACACACTCACACCCACACACACACACACACACACACACACAAACACACACACACAAACAAACAAACGCAGGTTTGTCTTCCAGCAATCTAAGACAAGTCGCAGAGTCAATATTGCATAACGAGTTCCCACGTTTCTCCCGAACCCATATTGATACTTACCTAGATGGATTCTATAGTCCTACCATTCTGTTGCAGTGTTGCAAAATAATGTCGTGTAATATCTAGAAGTAATTTATGCATAAAATCTGACTGCGAAGTCAACATTATTATCACGATCTGCATTCACGAATTAGGTTCGTGGGATCAGTTCAGGCTTCTGCTTCTTAGTTCCACCGCTTCCTGGGTCAAGCTACGTCCCTTACCCTTTGGGTATGTATTAAAAAACATTTTAGTATATATGTTTCGTTGCATTCTGTTTACATATCTCTTCCATTTCTTACTACATGTTTCGATTTTTCTGTTGTTCAAAATATTTTATGTTCGTTTCTTAATCTACCTCCTAGTTTACGGCATTTGACTGATCTGAGGAATTTCATTCCTGACGTCATTATTCGATTACTATCTTCCTTGCATTCTATACAAGCCTCAAATACGTAAAGTAGCAGCAGAAGGGCTACTACTTGTAGAATTTCAGTTGCGTTTCTTTGGTTATCTCTCTGTTTAATGTTCTTTTCTTATTGTCCACGGACACCGTGAAATCCTGTTGTTTTATTCTGCATGTCATGATTGAAATGACAGCCCTACATTTGAGTAGTCAGCTCGGCAGAATGCTACGTGGAGACCCAGGTTCGATTCCCGGCTGGGTGACAGATTTTCTCCACTCAGGGACTGGTTGTTCTGTTGTCGTCGTCATCATTTCATCCTCATCGACACGCAAGTCACCGAAGTGGCATCAATGTATATGTGGCCTTAGCCACACGTACATATCATTTCGTGATCAAAAGAAATGTCGCAGCCCAGCTACTTAAAACGAGTTACTTGCTCGATTATTCTGTTGCCCATCAATATACTCGATATCACCTGGGTTGTTTTGGAAATCAGCATAATCCAAACACAATTAGTTTATTTTTATATTCACCCAGACACGTTTCGACACCAATATGTCTTCTTATGTGGGTCATTTTTTTTATCTCTGTAAAATACAATATCACATTTGTAATAATATAACTGCTGTAGGCTTAAGAAATACAGTATTTGCAAATTGCTTCGTTTTGTTTAGACACTCACCTTAAAATTACATCGCTAACTGAACTGTATTATTATATGTGACTTCTGAAATTTTCTCGGCGTATTTCTTCTTCCAGTAATTTTCGGATTTGCATCCGGATCCCATCAACTTTCTTACACGATATTTCGGCCCAGAGACGTCCGGCCATCCGCAGATGAGTAGACGAAGTACTGAAGAGACCTGATGCAGTCATGCTATTTCTAGCGAATTCCGCGCATGCGAATCGTACTGGCGGTTTACAGCCCATGCGTTAAGAAGTGACATGTGCTGCCAAGTAGTGTATGCTGCCCTCAGTGGTGAAGTAAGAACAATCTAATCCCTGAGTATCGACTGAGCATGTCGATTCCACTGTGATCGCATGATTTTAATAATTGGATTCCAATTTTTATCCAGTTGAAAGCCGTTATCGCGATTCATTAAAGTGTCAGCAAGAATTATTTCCACGGATTCTTTAATTACAGAGTCTCAGAAGATGGAAACTGGTGCTAAAATTTTGGTGTTATTGTATTCCATTGAATATCCCATGGAAAAGCAATGTTCTGCTACTGCTGATTTTAAGGGTTGCCGCAGACGGGCGTGCCTTTCGTGTTCCACACTGCGTTCCTGGACCGTTCGTGTCGTCTGACCTATATATGCTGCGCCACACACGGGGAATTTTATAAATACCCACCTTCTTCAATTGTAAATCGTCTTTAACGGATCCGACTAAGGCCCTGCTCTTTGCTGGTGGACGGAAGATGACATTGATATTATTCGTCCTAATCAAACTGCCTATTTTAGAAGATATTTTCCCGGCAAATGGAACAAATGCAGTTGATTTATAGTCATCAGTCTCCTCAGAGCGTTGCTTCTTGTTATTGTAATTGTGCTTGGCCCTCCGTATTTTATGTGAAGTATAGCCATTCTCTTTTTAGAAACCTTCTCCAGATGCACTAATTCTTCGTGAAGGCTATCGGCATCCGATATTACACGCGGCCGATGAATTACAGTACTGAGAACACCAGCGGGTTGTGCGGGGTAGTGGCAGCTGGACGCCTGAAGATATAGATCTGTATGTGTGGGTTTTTTGTACACCGAATGTCCCAAAGACCCATCATTCTTACGGCGTACTGGCACGTCTAAAAAGGGTAGAGTCTCATATTTCTCAATCACCATCGTAAACTTGATGTTCTCATATAAAGAGTTTAAATGACAAAGGAATTTTTCCAGTTCTTGTTTGCCATGAGGCCATACAACGAAAGTAGGCTTTAAGACGGCAGACTCAAGAGCTTTCTCCTCAGAGTCTTCCATAAAAAGATTGGCCACCACAAGGGACAAGGGACTCCCCGTGCCGACACCGTCAGTTTGTTCAAAACATTCGTTATAAAATAAAAAATTAATTTGAGGAGAGGGTATGTTCAAAGAAAGCCATAAAATGGGGATTGAGAAATATGGGACTTTACCCTTTTTAGACGTGCTAGTACGCCTGATGAACTCCAGGATGATTATGATATACAAAGGGTTGTGGCCGCCTTCCGAAACAGATCACCGGTTATAGCCCCTCGCCTTACGTCCACGGCGGAAATGCTCCGAATCCTCCAGAGGAAACGTGGTCATTCGGCCCCTGGCCTGGATGGGATCGTCAACGAACATCTCCGCCGGCTAACATGTAAACCCCTGGTCCTATTCACCAGGATATTGAACTGTTGTCTTCAGAGTGGCTTTTCGCAGTGGAAACAGGCAAAGCTTATTGCGAACCCAAAGCCCTCTAAGGACACTACAGTCCCTACCAACAACAGGCCCATCAGCCTTTTGAACACCATTGCGAAGGTCCTGGAGTCTTACTCCACCGCATTTCCCAGCCTCTGACAGCAGCCGGGACGATCCGTCCCCAACAGTTTGGGTTTACCTCACACCTGTCCGCTGAACTGCAAGTTCTCCGGGTCACGGAGCACATCAGCAAGGGTTTTCACTCCAGCATGTCGACGGCAGCGGTCTTCTTGGACGTGCAGAATGCTTATGATAAGATTTGGCAGGACAACCTAGTGTATAAGATGCTGACGCAAACGACTATCCCTGACATCTACGTTAAGATGTGGATGATTTCCTCCACCAGAGGACCTTCCTCGTTGCTCAGCAGAGCAAGCGCTCCAGTGCACGCCACATGTCGATGGGTACCCCTCAGGGCTCAGTGCTGTCCTCTCTTCTTTTTAAGGTCTGTGTCAAGAACATGCCCGTCAACCGCCACTGCCATTTGGCGCAATGCGCAGATGACACAGCGTTTTATACGACAGGCCGCTATCCTGATTAGCTCATTGGTCACCTCCAAAGGCAAATGGACGCAACGGTCGTCTGGTGTCGCTCCAACAAGATTGCCCTCAATGCCGCCAACACTACGGCAATGTATTTCACTAAACGGCGCCCTATCCTCCGCCACAACATCTCAATCGGGGGCGTTCGGGTCCGTTGGGACAAAGATATCAAGTATCTCTGGGTCTGGTTGGATAAGAAACTTGTCTTACACCGCCACGCAGAATACATCACCCATAAAGGGTTAAAGTTGACAAAGGCCTTGTACACACTCTTCTCCAGCCGAGAGCTGAATTTAGATACCAAGCTCCCGCTGTATCACTCCGTTTTGCTATCCTCACTAACATATTGTTCCTCTGCGTGGGCCATGATTAGTAAGTCCCGGATTGTGACAGTCACGCGCCTACAGAATAAAGTTCTCAGGTGGATTCAAGCTCCTCCGCTTACCAAGACTGTAACTCTGCATGAGGAGGCAAATACGGCGACCATTCGCCGTAATGCTCGACAACCATACAGTAAAGTGGAAGCCCTCAGTGAGACGGTCGCTGGACTACAAACCATCGGCACCACAGTGCCACGGCGCTGTTTCGCTCACCATCCTGGAGGACTTGGATTCGGGCTATGACTGACGATAGGCCCAATACGACCACGTTTTTCTACCCATTTCGTACAATCACTAGCAGTGGCCTGTTCTCGTCCAGTCACTTTTTTCCTTCACCGTAGGGTTGACGCATTGCTGCACCCTTCCCATGTACCACCGTCGGAGGGTGACACCGACCTTAGAGATCCACCGTCACACCTTCAAAGTTCTATGCTCGGCTGTTGTTCAGCCGTTGCTTTGAGTCTCCTCTCACTTGCCCACCGAGAGAGTTGGACCGAATCCGATACGGTGACGCCGTGTAATAGTGAACTGCCACAAAAAAAGAAAAAGTTCTCTTCAGTACTTCGTCTACTCACCTGAGGATAGCCGGACGTCCTTAGGCCGAAATATCGTGGTAGAATGTTGACGGGATCCGGCTGCAAACCCGATAATTACTGGAATAATGTATTATTATACATCGATTTTAGTGCTCGTTTCCGTCGTTTTTTTGACAGCATGTCATCTTCAAGCTGGCCATGAAGAAAATTATTGCGTATTTGTGGAGAGCTGTACCCTCGAGACAGCTCTCCACAAATACGCAATAATTTTCTTCAGGGCTAGTTTGCAGATGACACTCTGTCAAAAAAACGACGAAAATGTGTACTAAAATCGATGTATAATAATACAGTTCAGTTAGCGATGTAATTTCAAGGTGAGTGTCTAAACGAAATGAAGCAAATTGCAAATATTGTATTTCTTAGGCCTACGGCAGTTAAATTATTACAAATGTGATATTCTGCTTTACAGAAATAAACAATTTGACCCACAGAAGATGACACACTGGTGTCTAAATATGTTTGTCAGTAAAACTAATTGTGTATGCATATGGCTGATTTCCAAAACAACCCAGTTTTTAAATCGCGGACACTGAAGTACTAAAAGAGGAGCTTCAAACCTCGGTAAAATGAAATGAACACCCTTATCTGCTTACAGGCGTTGACATACGTCAACGGGGACAGATGAAAATATGTGCCCCGAACCCGGGATCTCCTGCTTACATGGCATACGCTCTATCCATTTTTTTTTCATTTTTATTTATTTATTTATTTATTTTTTTGCATTTTGTTCATTATTGGTCGTTGTGTTTGGTCGTTGCGGACGTCGCAAGGCGTCCTGTTCAAGTTCGGTGGTTGATCGTGCCACTCAGTTTTTTATTACGGAGGCCAACCGGCTCTCTGACCGAACACGCTGAGCTACCGTGCCGGCATCCATCTGAGCCACCGAGGACACAGAGGTTAGCGCCACTGCAGGGATTTATCTCTGGCACGCCTCCCGCGAAACCCACATTCTCAATGTATTGTCCCGCACTACATTCGTAGTGCCCCCGCCCATTATACTCATTACTCGCGGTGCGATGCCGTTTCTCGTAAGAGTTCGGGCACTGTTTGTGCATTCACACAGAAGAAGAAGATGGTCAAGTGGCCGGTGAGCCTTAACTATATATATACTAAGATGGTATCTGTTCTTTCGGACATGTCCGAAACAACAGATACCATCTTAGTATATATATATTGGTAAAATGAGGTTTTTCTTTTTCTCTGAATGCCAGTAATTTTGTCTTATTTTTGTCATTATTCTTACGAAGCACCTATTATACGCCTGGTCATAAACATATATTAATGTTTTTGTATAATGTTTCTTATCTATAAACGTGAAATGAAGCAACAAATGAAAATTTGTATCAGGGCAACGATTCGAACCCAGTTTCTTGCTCATTAGCCAGATGCATTAACGAGGGCAACACTCTGGCACAGTGCCTATGCACAACGGCACTGACATCCGTAACACGCCTCCCTTCTCAATCCAAATTCCCATTCACGCCTCAGCCTTCTTAGTATTCTCTCTACACTTGAACAGCATTGGACAGGGTGGCCGACTGTACTGGAACAGCACCTCAGCATCGAACGAAACGGGGAACCCTACCTGAAACACAGACGTAGGTGCTTTAATGGAATGAAACTACATTGTTTCAGAGACTTTTCAAGTGTCAAACATCTACATCTACATGTACATACATACTCCGCCATCCACCATATGGTGCGTGGCGGAGAGTACCTCGTATCACGAATAGCATCTTCTCTTCCTGTTCCACTCCCAAACAGAACGAGTGAAAAATGACTGCCTATATGCCTTTGTACGAGCCCTAATCTCTCTTATCTTATCTTTGTGGTCTCTCCGCGAAATGTAAGTTGGCGGCAGTAAAATTGTACTGCAGTCAGCCTCAAATGCTGGTTCTATAAATTTCCTCAGTAGCGATTCACGAAAAGAACGCCTGCTTTCCTCTAGAGACTCCCACCCGAGTTCCTGAAGCATTTCCGTAACACTCGCGTGATGATCAAACCTACCACTAACAAATCTAGCACCCCGCCTCTGAATTGCTTCTATGTCCTCCCTCAATCCGACGTGATAGGGATTCCAAACGCTCAAGCAGTACTCAAGAATAGGTCGTATTAGTGTTTTATAAGTGGTCTCCTTTACAGATGAACCACATCTTCCCAAAATTCTACCAATGAACTGAAGACGACTATCCGCCTTCCCGATAACTGCCATTACTTGCTTGACCCACTTCATATCGCTCTGCAATGTTCTGCCCAAATAATTATTCGACGTGACTGTGTCAAGCGCTACACTACTAATGGAGTATTCAAACATTACAAGATTCTTTTTCCTATTCATCTGCATTAATTTACATTTATCTATATTTAGAGTTAGCTGCCATTCTTTACACCACTCACAAATTCTGTCCAAGTCATCTTGTATCCTCTTAAAGTCACTCAACGACGTCACCTTCCCGTACACCACAGCATCATCAGCAAACAGCCGCACATTGCTATCTACCCTATCCAAAAGATCATTTATGTAGATAGAAAACAACAGTGGACCTACCACACTTCCCTGGGGCACTCCAGATGATAACCTCACCTCCGATGAACACTCACCATCGAGGACAACGTACTGGGTTCTATTATTGAAGAAGTCTTCGAGCCACTCACATACTTGGGAACCAATTCCATATGCTCGTACGTTAGTTAGGAGTCTGCAGTGGGGCACCGAGTCAAACGCCTTCCGGAAGTCAAGGAATATGGCATCCGCCTGATACCCTTCATCCATGGTTCGCAAGATATCATGTGAAAAAAGGGCGAGTTGCGTTTCGCAGGAGCGATGGTTTCTAAAGCCGTGCTGATGCATGGACAGTTACTTCTCTGTCTCAACTACAGTAAATAGAAGCCTAGAAAACAGGAGATACAGGTTCGAATCCTGGCCTTGGTACAAATTTTCGTTCGTCGCTTTAGTCTGCATATACACATCATTGATGTTTGAGACTTGAATATTCTCTGGAACCACATAATTCCATTACTTTCTTATCTGTTTTGATTTATTTGTTTGTCCGCAGCTCATGGTTGTTCGGTAGCATTCTCGCTTCCCGCGCCCGGGTTCCCGGATTCGATTCCCGGCGGAGTCAGGGATTTTCTCTGCCTCGTGATGACTGGGTGTAGTGTGATGTCCTTAGGTTAGTTAGGTTTAAGTAGTTCTAAGTTCTAGGGGACTGATGACCATAGATGTTAAGTCCCATAGTGCTCAGAGCCATTTGATTCCTCATTCCATGTTTTGGTTTAAATGATTGAAATGGCTCTGAGCACAATGGGACTTGACATCTGAGATCATCAGTCCCCTAGACTTAGAACTACTTAAACCTAACCAACCTAAGAACATCACACACATCCAAGCCCGAAGCAGGAATCGAACCTGCGTCCGTAGCAGCAGCGCGGTTCCAGACTGAAGCGCCTAGAACCGCTCGGCTTCCCCTTTTTTGTAATGTCATTTGTATGAAAGCCGAACAAAAATTTGGAAGGAGCGCATTAATTTCATTGTACAAGGTTTTTGCGTCTGACATCAAGTTCTTGTGATTTTCTTTTCTTGTAATATCCTGAATTACAATATGAAATAACTTAAATAATCTTACATGACAACGATGTTGAGGGGATGTTGAAATCCAACTTTAGTTCTTTCCTTCCTTTCCTCGTGTGTGTCCTAAGGCTTATCGTTACAAGACCTACAACAACTGCCACGGAGTGACAGATTCTCAGGTCCTAAATTATTTTCATTCCACCGTTGTACGGTAAATGTTTACGTTTGGTCCTCCTGTCACGAAAGCAGACGAGACAAGAAAACATGAAAATACGGACGTTTAACGGCGTCAAATCCTTGCACAGCTAGCGAAAGCCGAAATGTTTGTAGCTCGGCTCGCGGGTGGCGCCTGACGGGCAGGCAGCCTGCGCGCTGGCAGATTTAAAGGCGCTCTGCGGCCGCGGCCGGTCTCGGCTGTCGCCGGCTGGGAAGCAATCCCCGCATTCAACAGGTCTGGCGCGCCGTAACTAACGCCGCCCGCTTAGCCCCTGGCCCACGCCCCGCCCAGAACCCCGCGGGCAATTTCGCGCCCTCCTCTCTCTCCCTCCCCCCCACAACAGCCTGCGAGGCGTCCAATCACCGCCCCCTGCCGGCACACGGCCTCGCAAGACGAAGACGGATGCCGCCGCCGGATTCCGCGGCTCTCGCTGATGCATGGCGTCAGGCCTCTGTTCCCCGCCATTTCCGTGCTTTGTTTGCGTAATAACTGCTTTGCGAGACTGTCAGTTCTTTCGTAATGCTTTTAACTTCTAATACGACTTTCTCCTTATTAGTTTCATTTTCATTATGACCTCTTTTGTAACAGTAAAAACCCTTTATCCTGAGCAAATGAGTTTTACTAATTTCGTCAGTGTTGCTTCAAATTTTGTTTCGAGATGGAAAGCAGCATTTACGTTACTCCTAAGCAACCCGCACACTAGATAGCTTTGTAGTAATGTTACTTCTGGTTTTTCGTGCGTATCTAATGATACACCTACGCGATTAACCTTAAACGCTTCCTTTTAAAATTTCACCTAGATAAAAATGTAAGAAAGTCCTCATTAAAAGATCTAGAGTCTCCAGTAATATTTATACTAATTATATAGTTAGCAGTGTCAGTTTACTTTATTCATTTTTTCTTCAACTGAAATTATAGTAAATTATACTGCTAGTTTCGCCGATCTGAAAGGACCGAAGTGAAACAAAAGGTACTTATTTTACTCGGTTTATGAAAGACGTACTCTTTCTTCTTGAAACTAATATTCCCCCCATACATGTGAATTACACAGATAGAGTACAAACATATATTTACTATCTGTAACTTTTATGTGTGCGTCACAGCCCCAAACTTCTCTTTTCTCCTTTTTCGAACGAAGTATTTCGCTATTTCACAGGGAAATTAGAACAAAATGGCTCTGAGCACTATGGGACTCAACTTCTGAGGTCATCAGTCCCCTAGAACTTAGAACTACTTAAACCTAACTAACCTACGGACATCACACACATCCATGCCCGAGGTAGGATTCCAACCTGCGACCGTAGCGGTCGCATGGTTCCAGACTGAAGCGCCTAGAACCGCTCGGCCACTACGGCTGGCAGACCGTTATTAACACAATACAAATGTCAGCAGTGGATATACTCTATCTGTTGTAATTGAAGCCTCTGTACCTCACTGTTGCAGTTGTGGCTTTTATTTTAGTGTCTTTTCTGTGATTTTATCTCTTTTGTATCCTGCCTGGAAGGCGGCCCGTGGGTCTGCTCCTGTAAGCTGAAGGGTAGGCCGAATGTAGGGAGCGAGTCGGAGCAGGAAAAGGTAAAACACGTCGGTACTGCAAATACAGTTAAAGCACCTTTACTAGTGTATAAACATATGCAAACTTAGTACATAACTTTAGGTGATGAGCACGTAGGTGCGACGTCGTAGACCCATCGTAACTGATGAAAAGTCTCAATAGCAAACTAAGCTGGAGCGATGTTTCCTGGCTGCCTGCACTTGATGAAATGGGGAGAATCTGGAGCGGAGCTCGTAGAGCTCTCCCGCTCCGGCTAGAGTGCGCTGTCGTCGATGTCTGTCATAGTGCCAACCTAGGAGAGCGCACCTACGTTGTGGCATCGCAATTATCGATACCACAATCTCCATGTGATTATTCGTCAAAACTGACGACATTATGAGGACTGCGACTGTTGATCAGTACAAATAAAGCAGTCACTTGCTTATTTTGCCACTACGCGTTTCGATGGTTCATAGAATCATCTTCGGGTGGAGAATTATTTACTTGGCTGGTGTTGATGAAGACTACAGACGTCTTTTCACAATCGCAGGTCAAGGAAAGTGTAGGTTATTTTGCGTCTTTTGAGAGACGAGAGAGTTGTAAAAGGTCTGCATACTAAGTGTAGTATGCAGTGGAGAGGATATGCATCAGACAACAGTATGCAGACCTTTCACAACTGTACCGTTCCTCAAAAGACCCAAAATAACCTACGCTGCCATTGATCTACGACTGTGAAAAGATGTCTGTACTCTTCATCAACACCAGCCATGCAAATAAACAATTCTCCACCTGAAGATAAGGGTGTGAACCATCGAAACGCGTTGTGACTGCCGCAGAAACTTCTTTATTTTTATTACCTCTGTGTTTTCAGTAGTGAGGTGGGGCTTTATAATTCAGATATCCGATGATGGGAAGATGGCAGTATAACTTTGCTGAAACTAATAATCAGTATATGTATCAACTGTGACTTGGGAATTAAACTTCTAGTTTGCAAGCTTTTCCGCATTAAAAATATCTGTAGTTATAAATAGCGTAATGCCTCCGAAAGTGCTATCGGATTTCGAAGGAACTGTAAGAGGTTCATGACGAGTTTCCTACAATTCACCTGAGTGAAAACAAAATTTTAATGTATGTTTCATGATTTTGTTACTACACTTGTGTGCAGACTTAAGACAAAAAGACTTCTCGCGTGATGTGACAGTGCCAAGTAACTAGGTTTATGAAATTTGGACCAGCATAGAGAAAAATGCTACAGTATAGTACAGAAGATAACTGAAAGAAATTCGCACTAAATTTGGCAGAAGTTAAACTTTTATTCAAAGTCAACAATTACACTCAGTTTACCGTGATTTATGATGGTCGGCCAGACATTGCAAAAGGCAGGGCATGGTTCTTAGTTAGGCTTGTGGTCGGCAGGGACGAAAGTACATGGTTTTGGAACGTACTCTCAAGTTGACTTTAAACTTGATAAGGAGTTCTTGTGATAGGGAGATTCATCCCTCCGGCTGCACGGGTGGAAACTGCTAAATGCTCGTTGGTGCATGTGCACTCGCTGTAATATGCCTCCCCATTGCATCCCAGATGTTCTCGATGTGATTTAAGGTGAGCGAACGTCTAGACCACTCAATTCGCCAAATACCTTCTCGTTCCAACTCTTTCACATGCACTGTTTGATCCAGTAGCGCATTACCATTCATGAAAAGGAAGCTAGGGTCATATGCAGACTTGAAAAGAGGCACATGCAGTTGGAGTACAGTGTCATAATAATAATGACCAGTGAGTGTACTGTTTTCAGGGATTTGGAGGTCAGTATAACCATCAAACGTTATGACTCCCCAAGCCGTAACACCTCGACCACGAAAACTATCGTGTACGATAATGTTCTTGGATGCCTTACTTGTTCTCACGTCTCTGTATAAGAATGGCAAATTCTAGCCTAGAACTGAAGCAACATGAATGAATTACCCATATTTGTTATCCGTGTTCAGTTTGATTCGATGCCCCGCTGGATTAGAGAACATGTTTTTGCCGGAAGTGGTTTCTTTATGTGCTAGGTTTAGCAACCTTTACGTTCAAATCAATTACGAATTTAATCATCTATTTTTCCTACTATGCTGTTAGCCCATAATAATTAAAATTTATTTATTCCTGCTGTTACGATTTTGATGGCCAGTCTTGTATACTGTAGCAGAATTGTTGGAATTCGACACTGAAGAAAATATTTCCTAATTAAATATCGAGCTGCACCGTTATTTTCAATCGAGCTAATGTACGAGAACCACCACGCATCTCACGAATGTATTGGCGAGCAAATTTCACTCCACTTGCTACGCAAAGCGTGTGCTCTCCCCGAAAGTGGGCAGGAGTCTTCTATTTCAAATGATAGCAGAGCTCTGCAAAAGGCGCCGTCGCCGTCGCGGGAAATTCACTTAAGCAGAAAACGGGAAAGTTAGGCTGGCCGGGAGGCGAAAGTACTCGCAATCTGCATGGCAAAGCGCGCCGCGGGATTAATATTCGCACCGCACAGTCCTACCGGCTGCCTGCCGTCCATCTGTATGCGGCGCGCCTGCAGCTCTGCTGTCCCGCGCAGCAGCTGCTGCGGAACGCCCAATTGCTCCACTCGCCATACTTTCCTCCTTGCCACACTTAATTCAACGACCCGGCTGGGTGCTGTGTAACTTAGTTACGGACTTTCCAAACGGTGCCCCAGAATCAACAGTCGCAGATACAACGCCTGTAGATGAACTGCCAGAGGTAAGTAGGGTCTACTATATTTTTCACTTTTTTAACTTGGCAAGATTACGGTCAAAAAGCCATCTCTTTGTTTAATCATGCAATGTTTATATTTTACGATTCGTCCTTTTTTTCTTGCTGCCCTCAGTCCACAGATGGTTTGATGTAGTTCTTCTCTGTATTCTATTTTTTCTTCTATCTTTTCATCTCGAGGCATAACCACCATATTGACCTGCTTACTGTATTCGAACCTTGCTGTCACTATGCATTCCTCCCACCTCCCAGCCCCCCACCCGCCACCACCCTAAAAAACGTACCCCTATAGGTTTTCATTTCTTCTACCTGAAATTGAATTCCATTTTCAAATATCTCCTTGGTTTCCTTTACAGATATCTCATTATACAGACTCACTCCATCCTCAACCATGTCACTGGACTGTTGTTACTATGCCTGATTTATGTACAAGTTGTGAATATCTTTCGCTGTGTAATGTCTCTTGCAGCGGTCTCTCCGCGATATTTTCAGAAATTTTATGAATTATATAACTCAGTACATATCTCGAAATATCTCTTCTTATCTTACCGATAATCAATGCAAAGTATTTTCAAGCCCAATTATTCCTTGGAGCGTCCATTTACTCCATGGAATAGCTTCTCTGCTATTTATGTTTTCTCTTATGAAAAGAAGGAGGACTTCTTGCCGATCAGTCGTGAAAGGAGGATGTATATGTATGTATTGTTGGGCTAGTCACCATCTTGATGAGATTCTGTATGAGAAGGAATTTAATACATGAACTAAACTAAAGTAAGTGTGTTCGCGTATTATTTAACTGTTTATTATTGACAGTGTCTGCTTACTACGCTGTGTTGCACGGGATCAGTGGGGAACGTCTGATGTACACTGGACGAACCTGCCGTTTTGTATACTCAAGATATCCAGTTACTTCAAATAAATAGGCTAACACGGTCTTACCAGCAGATCTCCGGTCTTCCCCATGTGATCAACGAAAGTTAATAATTATTACAAATGTTTCCAGGAGATCGACTGACAATTTTCGTCGCACCGAGACTTCGAAATTGCTTCACTGCCTTATGGAATTTAAGTTAAGCTCAATTTAATCAGGATAGAACAGTATTGAACTGTGTGAATGTGATAAGCCTGCTTTGTCAATGAAAATTCCCTTAATATACGCATGTTTTTACTATCCTGTTCAGTGAAGCTAAATCAGGCCGGTGTGAGAGAGGTTTTTAAATTTTTGATTCCACAAAAAATATTAAAGCTGCCTATATTTCACCCCAGCTACGTTCAAAAAAATGGCTCTGAGCACTATGAGACTCAACATCTTAGATCATAAGTCCCCTAGAACTTAGAACTACTTAAACCTAACTAACCTAAGGACATCACAAACACCCATGCCCGAGGCAGGATTCGAACCTGCGACCGTAGCAGTCCCGCGGTTCCGGACTGCAGCGCCAGAACCGCTAGACCACCACGGCCGGCAGCTACGTTCAGGATTTCAAAAAGCGTAGTTCAGTCAATATCGTCAAAAGCTTGCTCTAAATCTACAAATGCTGTAACTGTGGCCTGTCTATCTTCGCCCTATGTTTTAAGATGAGTCGTAAGATCAGTGCTGTTTTCCTCGTTCTATATTTATCTGAAAACTTATCTCCCTTAGGTGTGCTGCTATTCATCTGTAAATAAAACGTGTCTGTATTTTACAACAATTATTAAATTGATATTTAGGTAATATTTTCATCTGTCTGCACATGCCTTTTTTGGAACTGGAATAATTACTGCATTTTTCGTTAGGTATGTGGAGATTTCGCTTGTCTCGTATATGTCATAAAACGCACGGGGTAGTTTTGTCATGGCTGACTCTACAATGGATTTCAGTATGACGGAATGTCGTGTACCTTAGAATGTCCGTTTTGACTTGGGTCAAATTCTTCTCGTAGTATCATATCTCACACCAAGTAAGGTATCACAGTGGTTAGAACATTGGATTCGCATTCGGGAGGCCGACGTTTCTAATCCTCGTTTGGCCATCCTGATTTAGAGTTTCCTTGATTTCCCTAAATCTTAGAAGACAAATGCCAGGATGGTACATTTGAATGGGCACTGCCGATTTCCTTCCCCACCTTTCCTTAATGCAAGCTTGTTTTCCGTCTCTAATGTCGACAGGACGTTAAACACTAATCTTTCTTCCTATTTCCTTTTCGTTCGATGTTATTTTGGGAAATTTGTGGCAAGTTTCTATGGGACCAAACTGCTAAGGACATCGATCCCTAGGCTTACACATTACTTAATCTAACTTAAACTAACTTACACTAACGAAAACACACACACCCATGCCCCAGGGAGCACTGAACCTCCGACGGGGGCAGCCGCGCGAACCGTGGCAAGGCGCCTTAAAACGCACGGTTACCCCGCGCTGCGTTACAGTGTCTTCAAGTTCATTTCCCTTGTACATCCGTTTTATATATTCCTTCCACTTTTTAGTTTCCCTTCCTTTCCTAAGTAATATTTTGCCATGTAAAATATTTATACTAATATAGCTGATTTTTTCTCACAGTAGTCTCTCTAATTTTCTTATAGGTTGCTTCTGTCTTTCTCCTCTTCTAGCTCCTACAGCCTTACATATGTCATATAGCCATATCTGCGCAGCCATTTTGCACTTCACCCATATACCCATATCAGCGTGGCCATTTTGGACTTTACGGAAAACAATGTCCAATACTTCCGTTAGGACATGTCCCCAGTAGCTGCTTTTGACAAACGTACACGCAAGGACTGTAGTTCTAGGTGTAAAATATCAGGCAAATCCGGCAGTTATTCTATTCTCGTATGGCGTCTTATTGAGATGATAAACGTCGATGTCATCTTTGCTGCAGAAGATGACTCCTAGTTGTTGCTTCGTTTATAACGTTGTGCTGCCGAGTTAAGGTTGTAGGAAAATGAAGAACTACATTGCAATGAACGGTACTCAAAGTCATTTAAGGAATACCTTGACTAATTACACATTGCAATTCTTGCTGCAGAACATTTTCCACATAAAATTATTATACGAATTATTACACAATGTGTCACTCATGTTAATTTAATGCCACACAAATCGAATGATGATTCACATGCTTGTAATAATGTAATACTTCTTAATACCATATAACTAACTCTAATAACGCAATATTTCTTAAGAATTCTCTACAGCTATCTTATACGCAATCGTCCACTTTGTCCGTCACCATCTGAGTCCAACAGTTTACCCTCGTGATGCAGTTAACTCTTTGAATGAAATAATAAACACACTTAGCGATCTCCGTTATACTGAGCTCAGTGTGGCCGCAGCCACTCAACTCCCCACCAGCAGAGACCCTTCGGTCAGTCATGGGGCAAGTGAATCCTCGCTACTAAATAATTATCTGATTCTCTTAGCCAACAGAAATGACTCTGCTGTCTCCAGGAGCGTTTAGGCGCCCCAGCTTGGCACCTGGATGCCTTCACCTCATAAAAGGCTCCCTCAGCTGTAGGGCTTGCAACGTATTGCACAGTATTACAGTTGCATTGCTACTAATTATAATTTTAAGAAAGGTAAAAATTTTTATGTAGAATTCGTTAGAAATAGCTATGATGTAAGCAGTAAAATCTGTAGCACTTATATTTGACTGGGTAAAGTAGAAGATAACGAGTAATGTAACTGTTGGCAGATATATTTAGATTTTTGGTCGTCCAGCAACAGATTTGATAGAAGATGTAAGACGTCGTGATCTCCTGACCTTCATTGCTTACATGTTCCGCACTCACAATCATATTCTGCACATCAAGACACTTCATTCGAACCCAAACTCGATAAGATAAAGTCAATGTTGTTTGAATTCATGTAAACAATATGCAAATAACACGTAAGTGCACCGTGGTTGAAATACTCGAGGCTGGCGTACACACATACATTCCAGACACGACGGTCACAGGAGGTTTTACTTCGAGAAAGGGCAGACCGCATGCCGGGAGGCCGGTCCTTTCAGAGGACAAGTCAACCTCGGCCGCCCATGGAGCGGACAGCGTTTGCCCGAGTGAAAGGAAGAACGACCCCGTGTTCGGATTAAAAGCAAATTCCGCTACATTGTGTGGGAGCGTCCAGCCTACGCATTCTTTACAAATATAGCATACAGTTTCAGAGATTTTCACAGGCTGACAGCAAACGCCAAACGCCGATGCTACAGATTTCCGGATTGGTCGCCTTAAACGAAACATCATCCTCCCATTTTAGAAGAGCAATGCTGATTGGCAGACGATATTCCCAACGCCTTGAGCTGAAGGAGTAATGGAAGAGACCGAAAGATATATCCCTTCACATCTGGCATGGAGATGGGCCGTTCCGTTGTCGCTCTTGGAGTGAGAACACGTAACGAGAGTGTGCGCACTCACACCTGTACTCAAGGAGCGAGGAACAAGTCTCTCCTCAATACTTCACTGGGAGAGCACCTTTGTCGTGAGCGAATCGGAGTGCGACTCTATATTGAGTCCTTGCAATTAAGCGGTGTTCATTGTGTTGGCCACCACACTTATTGTGCAGTGTGAACGGACAGAGTTATAGTTAAACGCCTGCAAGCGAATTTTTTGAGTGGCATCGCAGTGGACTGGTTATCTGACCGGTGTACCACGCCAAAAGTTAGACTAGGGGCGAATAGGAGTCCTTGATTTCATCAAGGCGTAGGGAGAGTTTGATTGGCGAAGGTCAATCCAAATAGAACGAGAGTTATCTTATTTGTCAGCAGCGAGCGGCGCAACCAGCAGTCATCGCAGCTTGTGCTACAGCTCTTGCGAGCCCCATATTTTCTCCACAACAGTACACTTCACTGCATTTCACACGCAACAGCCTCGACCGTACCTAGCAACATTCTAACGAATAATTATTCAAGTTGAGTAGGTGCGGCTCTCAACCATTCTGCCAAGTCAATAACAATCTTAAACTTTGTATAGAATTTTCGTTAGCAAATCCTATACTTGAGAAGTAATTTCACATTCCGAAAAGAACCCATAAATAACTTGTTCAATTCATAACTAAAAGTGCCATTGTGATTTCTCAGAATTTTAGCAAAATAAATAATAATTTTCGTTAGTTTCATGTTTTTCTTACACTAACTAGCATTACTCCGGTACCCAAGTATCCCACTAGTTACGTAAGAAATTTTGCGAATTTTTGTGTCATTTCCTTACAGCGGACGACTCCAGAAAATATTTATTGCTGGAAGTTTTTCAGTCATTTCTCTTTAGAACGTTAGGAGCGTCTGTCTGACTTCTGTAGTAGTGTGGGGGTGGAAATTTCATCTTGCTGGAGCCACAGGGTAAAGGGTACATCTCAGATTAATCCGTTCCGCAGAATGACAGAATAGCACCCACACACTCACAAAGAGACCTGAGAAAGAGAAAGAAAGATGTGGTAGAACACTAATAATGAAGAAATGACTAAAATACTTGAAGGGACTTAGAACAAAAAGTGAAAGAAGGCCAACAGGGGAACAAAGGGCGCACTTTCCACATTATTTTACAGATAAAAATGGATATACGTTTTGATTTTTAAGGGAAAATTTACGAAGTTAAGGGATGGAAGTGTTTCAGCTTTTTACTTAAATTCAGTAAAGTATTGAATTACATGTGGAGTACAAGGTAATTCATTTCACAGACTGATGACAGCAATAGAAAAGCTGTTAATGGATTCTAGCATCTTGGATACCAGATAAGCGAAAACTTGTTTATTACACTATGTGACCAAAAGCATCCAGAGACACCTAAAAACATACTTCATATTAGGTGCATGGTGCTGCCACCTGCTACAAGGTACTTCGTTTCAGGGACCTCAGTAGTCATTAGACATCGTGACAGAGCAGAATGGGGCGCTCCACGGAACTCATGGCCTTCGAACATGGTCAGGTGATCGGCTGTCTCCTGTGTCATACGTCTGTTGCGAGATTTCCACACTTCTAAACATCCCTAGGTCCACTGTTCCCGATGTGATAGTGCAGTGGAAACGTGAAGGGACGCGTACATCACAAAAATGTACAGGCCAACCTCGTCTGTAGACTGACAGATGTTGCGGCCACATTTGGTAAGCGTTGCCTCACGCAGTGGAGAATGGCAAAACAGAGGCATACTGGCGACCGAGGCGTTGCGAAGTAGGCAGGCACAGATAGCCTTTGATGGCAAAGAGCATCCGATTGCGTTCGCGTCTCGTCAACTTAACAAGGCGGAACAAAATTACTCCACGACGGAGAAGGAATTGTTAGCAGTAATATACAGGATTTCATACTTTCGATGTTATCTGTACGGTAGAAGGTTTAAGGTTGTGACGGATCATTCAGCTCTGAAATGGTTATTAGGTCTGAAAGACCCAGCGAGTAGGCTTGTGAGATGGGCGCTGAAACTCAGTGAGCTCGATTATGAGGTAATACACAAGCCAGGTGTGAAACGTGCCAATGCTGACGCATTGAGAAGGAAAGTGGCAGTATTACAAGTAACAGGGGTGACTGAAGATGAGTGGAAAAGAGCACAAGCCGTGGACAGTGATTGCCAATTGTTCAGAAAGCAACCGCAGTTCCTGCTACAGGACGGGTTACCTTGCAGGTCGACGAAATGTGGTCCGCGCGTCGTCGTACCTGCAGCGTTAAGATCTGAAGTTTTGCAACAGGCGCATGACCATTTTCTTTCAGGACATGGCGGGAGAAGAGCTACGGATAGCCGGATAGCGGAGAAGTTTTGGTGGACGACACGACGTCAAGACGTGGACGAGTACGTCAGGAATTGTGTGCCATGCGCACAGCGTGCGGACTTGATCCAGATTCAGCTTCAAAGATTACCAGAGGCAGACAGACCTTTCCAACAAATCGGAATTGATGTATTAGGTCCATGCAATACGAGTGCAGCAGGGAATGAGTATGTGTTAACAGTGATTGACCACTTTTCTAGGTATTTAGTCATGCTCGCATTACCAGATCAGAAAGCAAGTACGGTGGCACAAGTTTTAGTTAATAATTGGTTACTCAGGTATGGGATACCTCAGTTCTTAATCTCGGATCAAGGTACTACTTTCACTGAAGGTAAAGAAACTATGGACTAGTTCATTCCATCCGCAAGCAAACGGACGAACGGAGACAGTGTATCGCACGATCGCTAAGATGTTGGGTCACTATGTAAATAGTCAACACACCGACTGGGATGTATACTTTCAATTCGTAACCAGTGCATATAATAGTAAGTCACATACATCGAGAGGATTGTCGCCGTACGAAGTGGTGTATGGGCAGAAGATGCCATCACCTTTTGACATGCTTCGTCCAAGGCTGGGAGCGGAGGGCGAGCATGTATGGCAATTTGCGCAAACTGTTAAGGAAGTATGGCAGAGAGTTAGATGAGCTACCACGAAAGCGTTGGAACGACAAGACCGGATGGGAGGTACAATGAGGAAGTTACCTCAGTACAGAGTAGGCCAATGGTTGCTACTAGCTAATCCGTATGTTCCAAAAGGGAGAACCAAGAAGTTCACAAACAAGTTACAGGGACCGTAACAGGTAGTGGAAATGACATCACCTGTCAATGTAAAATTACAATTGCCTACCAAGACAACGGTGGTTCACGTTAGTAGAGTTAAGCCGTTCCAGGGGGTAGTAGATTTGTGTGTATGTACTTCTCCTTTTGGCAGAAAGCGAAAGGAAGCGCCAGAAGCAGACAGTAAACCAGGTATTAAGTATAAGTTCCGTTCGAGGAATGTGTAGTTAGCAGTAATTATCACGTGTGTATTATTTTTGTTCATGGACTAGGGTTATTTTATTGGTATTAAGGGGTAGTGATGGGAGTTTCTTCCTTCTCTCTCCATTCTGTAGGTGACGCAGGATGGGGTACAAGTGAATAGTATGGGGCGTAGTCCTCTGGCAGCTGACACAAGCTGGCCAGGTACAGAATATGCCATTGCGAAGTGGGGTGTTGTTCGGGAAACAACCGGATGTGGTCCTCACGAGTCACGAGTGGACGCTTCCGCTGGCACTCAACATACTGCAAGTAAGGAACGAGATGCGGCAGCTACAGGAGGTGGTATCGAGTGTGGAAATGGTTACATCTAAGAACGGAATATTACGGGACGTGCAAGAAGAGTACGAGGCTTCGGATAGGTCATGTAAGGAAATAAGGGAACAACTGTTCCAAGTCGTGAGCATGATTCCAGGGAGGAGAAAGAGAGTAAAGAGGGGTTGGTAGAATGCAGGTGGGAAGTTGCTGAAAACAATTTTTGGAACAGCGGATACAGACGATATTGAGGGTTTGAACAATTCTTTAACAGTTATTCGCGACAGGGAGGAAAGCATAGGGAAGTTAGTGGATATACACAAAGCAGAGACACGGGGATTAGGTACAGAGTTGTTGAATGTGACACGCCTGGTGCGTGGGATGGCTACAGGGTTACGAGCATATATAGAACAAACACAGAAATTATTGAATACAGATCTGGCACAGGTACAAAAGCGATTGGATATAGTGGAAAGGAAGCTGGAAATAGCTAAACTGCTGCGGGAACTGGTGAACAGCATTGGTGATGCACGAGTGAGGATGGGTGAATTGCAAGAGGCAGTACATCATGCACTGCACGGTCTAACAACCCTACCACAACAAACGTCAAAATTTAATAATGATTGTGGTGTTGCTCACACTGATAAATACTGCATTTTCGGGCAACAACAAAGTTATTATGTGGCAGGTGTCATTAGAGCACAGTTAATAAAATCATTTCATGTAATAATGAATAAACTAGGCACTCATCTTTTCGTGTTTCCCACGCTGGTCTCGTTGTAAAATCATGGCTCAAACGTCGAAAATCTAGGTGGTGATGATTCCAAGCTCGGATGCAAAGAGACCTAGGTTTTATTCTGCTGTATTCAAAAGTTTTATAGATGCGCTTTACAAACCATTCTTGAAGATTAAACCTTTCGAAGTTAGCACAATGGTGATGTAAAAAAATAATCAGCACTCCGAATTTAAATTAGACTTCCTTTTTATTGCCTTTGTTGCAATATCACGTAACACACAAAACATCGCTTCACAAAACATACTTGGAAACATCTTCCTCACTGTTAAAGTTCACATTTTATAAGCTGACTACAATATGCGTCTTTCCAAAATGATGATCGACTCTCTAACTAACTAATAATCGCTTACGCGCCCAAAAATCAGAGTTACAAAAACGACAAAGATCATAGTGACAAAAGAAAGAATACACATAAGAATAATATCATTGCAATATAAACATATCGATGTATCAAAATACCTCTACATTAATGACATCAAATCTGAATGTTGTCACAGAAATATGTCAACTACTTTACAGAAACACAGTAGAATATTGCTGGTATCGAGAGGTTTAGTTGAGGTGCCGTAATGGTTACGTAATTCAAGTACCATTACAACGGGCAGGTGAGTGTGACGTTGATGTCACCAGAAAAATTCAGATCGAGTCTGAAGTAGGCAGAGGGAGAGTTTCAGGAGGGCGTAGAGCACGTAGTGCCGATAATTGAAGCGAGTATGTCACTTTTTTATCATATTACTAGGATTAAGGCAACAACGGATCTAGTTAAGATATATATAGAGATTAGGTTTCCAGTAACTAGTGTGGGGAGACAGTATCACTGTTACACAGTGCGTCCTTATCTGGTCAGATGGGAGCATATGGGGAAGGGCATACAGTTCAGGACACAGGTGGTTTTATTAATTTCTAAGTTGGGGGATACTCATGCTACTATGTCGAGTTTAGAGTCGAGTAGATGTCTAACGGAGTCAGTTTCCATTTGTCAATCACGGGTCGTGTGAAAGCCAGTTATTTAGGGCAGAAGCAGAAGCTTCGGAATGTCGGAGAATAATAGTGAAGCCTACGCCACATTTTCAGTAAGTTGGGAAGCATTGGTTGTATTCAGTATTCGCTACAGTAGGATATCAGCCACGTGTTATGACAATGGGAATTTGACAGCAACCACGGAGATGGAATTACGAGACATTCGTTTGTTAATCATCGCGACAAATTGTGAAATAGTAGGGGATCATTCCAGCTTATCAGCGACAGTCACGGGAGTCACCAAGGTTACAGATACTCATCTGACATTGTACTGGCCAGATGCGTCATTCAGCATCGCTCCAGGAGAACATTTGACGTATATTAACAACACCTTGATGCTACACTATTGCAAACTATAGATAAACTAGTAGATTCGGAGAAAGGTCAAATTTCAATGCAGCAATTATTAAGGTATGTGGAGGAGTACGATACTAGGCAGAAACGTAGCATAGTGACCATTGGTATTTCAACCAGTAGTATTACCATGTTGATTGTATTTACCGGTGTAGTATATGTCTTATTAAAACGGAGTATTCAGCATGTTAATCCAAGACCGCTCCATGAGATTCCTGTAGAATGGATTACCAGTAGAGCGTGAGTCAGGACAACCTGGATGTATATAGGGAAGAAGTAGAATATAGAATAGAACTAGAGTTAAGGTATAGGGTAATTTCGGGGACAAATTTAATTTTTAGGAGGAGGCAGTGTTGCGGCCACATGTAGTAAGCGCTGCTTCATGCAGTGGAGAATGGCAAAACAGAGGCATGCCAGCGACTGTGGCGTTGCGAAGTAGGCAGGCACAGATAACCTTGCTGACAGCAGCAGTCTACCAGCAGGCTGACGCAAGGACGCACACAGACCGAGCGCCGAGCAAAGCCTGGAGAGTGCTGAGTAAGGGGAAGTGAGGCCAGGACGCTAAGTTACGCTGCAATATACTGCGGGAGTAATAACAAAAAGCTACCACCGAAGGTAAAAAACGTTCTCCTGCCTGATATAAATAGTGGAGCACAGGCAGCAACAGACAGAAGCCGTTAGGAATCAGTTCGGATCTGAGGACGGATGTAGTCCGTGTCCAAATGTTCAATCTTTGTAGGTGACAATTCTGGAAGTTTGCTCCAGCTTGCAGGAGTCATCCGTTTGCCACAAGATGTCCAGCTCTGGAGGTCGGCCCGAGTTCGGTCGGCTCCATGGCTGACTAACTACAGTGAGAACTTCCAGCAGGACCGGCTGCAGCGCGGTCTTGGTCACAGGCGCCACCGGGGACTGATACCTGCACTTCACGGCAACCCGGCCCCACGCGCGTGGTCCCTCCGTGACGTGACCTCGCGGACATCGTGACTGACGGCGTCCCTGTCGCCGGTGCAGCAGGCGTCGGCAGCTGACCTCGTGGCGACGCGGGTCCATGGGCGCGCCCGTACTGGGGCGCCGAGCAGCGACGAGTTCATCTCAACAACAGGGCATCCTGGCTTCAGCGGAGCACTGGTGTCCTGAGGCTCCTGAGTGCGATCAGCGGCGGGCGTTGCGCGCATTGTCCGAGAATCTACACAGCAGCAGCCTGGCGGAGGGATCTGCAGGGCTGGGCAGCGACGACGAGGGAGAAATTGTAAAGAAAGTTCAATAAATAAATGTAAAACTTCACGCCCTCTCAGTCTTTGGCACAGCCACTGTGTCTGCTGCTAACATGTGGTGCAGAAGCTGTAACACAGAGACTGCCGCCAGTTGAAGAGGGTCATAATGTGTAATATGCAGACATCTATCCGAGCTGCATCAGTATCCACTGCACGTACTACGACAGTTTGGCGGGATGTGAGAAAACTTAGATTTCATGGTCGAGCGACTGGTCATGAGCCACACATCACGCCAGTAAATGCCAAACGACGCCTCGCTTGGTGTAAGGAGCGTAAACATTGGACGATTGAACAGTGGGAAAACGTTGTGTGGAGTGCCGAACCATGGTACACAATGTGGCGATCCGATGGCAGGGTGTGGGTATGGCGAATGCCCCATCCCCCATGTGTAGCGCCTACAGTAAAATTCGGAGGCGGTGGTGTTTTCGTGTGGTCGTGTTTTTCATGGAGGGAGCTTGTAACCATTGTTGTTTTCTTGGCACTGTCACAGCACAGACCTACATTGATGTTTTAAGCACCTTCTTACTTTCCAATGTTGTAGAGCAATTCGGGGATGGCGACTGCAGCACGACCGAGCACCTGTTCATACTGCACGACCTGTGGCGGACTGCTTGCATAACAGCATCCCTGTAATGGGCTGGCCTGCACAGAGTCCTGAGTTGAATCCTATGGAACACCTTTGGGATGTTTTCGAACGTCGACTTCATGCCATGTCTCACCGACCGACATCGATATCTCTCTTCGGTGCAGTACTCCGTGAAGAATGGGCTGCCATTCCCCAAGAAACCTTCTAGCACCTGATTGAACGTATGCCTGAGAGAGCGGAAGCTGTCATCAAGGCTAAGGGTGGGCCAACACTATATTGAATTCCAGCAATACTGATGGAGGGCTCCACGAACTTGTAAGTCATTTTCAGGCAGGTGTACGGATACTTTTGATCACATAGTGTATGTAGAGGTGGAATATCTTTGATCTGTTTCCCAGGTCAGTAGTGTTCTCACCCACTGAGGATGCTGTGGATACTATTATTAGTGTGTTCAGCCATCCCGTAGAACATTCCTCCCAATTGTAATGCACTAAATGCAGAATATGATTCTATTTTCATGGAAGCGTAGACTATAGCTGGACATGACGAACGTTCTTCTGTATTTCATGGCAAAAACGTTCACTGGGATCCGGTTAGGTCAGCATTTTTTAATGTTTTTGACGTCCACCTTTATCATGAAACCCCTGATTTTTTTCTGTAGTATGTTTTTAATCCAAGGTTGTACATAAGTATTATCAGCACAAAAAACATGTACATCAAATGATATGTATTTGGGTCCAAAAGTAGTTACGAATTAACACAAATGAACTTAATATAACTAAACCTGCAAATGAGGTAAATAGCACTTTTAAAATTAAATTTCGTGGAGATAACTGGTAGCGTCTCTCATTTTAGCAGATATATTCAATACTAAGTTTTAGGATGAATGCCAAAGTCTTACGACGGCTTAGGCGTCAAGTCAGTTGGAGTGTTTATTTTGTGCGTTTGTGTCAGCTAAGGAACCTGCTGCGCACTTATATGTTATTGTCAAACGGTGAAAGTACTAACAAGGCGTTTTTATGCAGATAATGATAACTCATTTTTAACCCATGGAAGAATTCCGTTAACAGAATTAATTTATATTTTTTCACTGACAATAAATGAGTTTTCAGTCCACTGTTCATTTTGGTTCAAATGGTTCAAATGGCTCTGAGCACTATGGGACTTAACTTCGGAGGTCATCAGTCCCCTAGAACTTATAACTACTTAAACCTAACTAACCTAAGGACATCACACGTCCATGCCCGAGGCAGGATTCGAACCTGCGACCGTAGCGGTCGCGCGGTTACAGACTGTAGCTCGTAGAACCGCTCGGCCACTCCGGCCGGCTCATTTTGGTATTTGATCTGTTCTTCACTTGGAAAATACTGATGGTATGCGACAGCGTGATGTTGACTACTGTGGATGGAGACACACTGCAATAGGACGACGGTGGTGGTCAGAGTGCCATGCTACGATCAGTCCTCGTGCAGTCAGTTCTACAGTGTTGAGTTTGCTGTCTACAAGGTTGCCGTAGGATCTCTGATAAATGCAGCCATATTCACTGTCGCTGAAATATTCGCCCTGATTGTCCAAATGGAGGTGGATGGAGGGTTAGTTGTTATGCTGCAGTTTCAATTTTCTAAAAGCACTGATTTTTATCATTTTTTTCTTTTCTCCTTTTTCTTTTAATTGCTTTCAGGTATGTTATAAAAGAAAACACCTAGGCATTGCGGAACCCTTGAATGATCTCACCGGAAACCCAGGGTACTGCAGAACACAGTTTCAGAATCACTGGGTGAGGGTTTTGGGCATTGCCCTTTGAACAGCAGAATGTTGCTATAGAAATGACCCAACTCTAAAGTGTCACCTAACAGCCGAATCAAATTTGCTATTGTTGATAGCTAGTACTACAATCCTCAAAAACGAACAAATTCAAAGTCATTACTCCGGATTTAATAAGCACCATACCACACTCAGAAAATTCCAGCCACCCACAGCTCCACACATGTTGATGCAAGTGCCACATAATTCTACAAACAAGCCCCTTATAACAGTATCAAACATATCTATTACTGATCGAGGTAGCACGTTTAAAACCTATTGGCTAATGTATTAGTTTTACGAAACAGATGACTAGGTGCATTGCCTTAGCGCTGTATTCATTTCCAAAGAAACATAGCTATCATAACACGTGACCACACGTAACTAGTACTAATGCCCGTACATGAAATCCTACCCCATTCTTTAGCTCATTCTCACAGAAATGTCATATGTATTGTTAACGTTCTGTATCTGCTTTCACATCGCTTCCTGGGCATAGTATGAAGATTTTGAGGGAGTTTTCAGTGGGATGCACTGAGCCTTTTGACCACCTGATTCATAAAATGGTATTTGTGTTAGTTAACAGTTATCTCAGATCAATACTACATTAACGTCTCCTGAGCGCCCTTCTATAGCATAAACATTTCACAAAGTCATGTAGCCTGCTGCCAGGGAAAGTGGGTTCATTAAAATTCACGTGCCAACAAACTAGTTCTGCACGCAAAAACTCGTATTGATTTTAGACGCCCTACCTTGACTGCACTCGACAGCCTTACTCAGCTATACATAAACGTAATGCTACGTACTACTTTTACCTGTACAATTTACGGAGCAGTAAACTGTCGTTCTCTTGAAACCTTTATATTCCCATTAGCACCTGTGTCCATCATACAGTACAATTAATTTCTTAACGAAAACGTTCGTATCTACTAAATTCGAATTCTCCCCTTGTATGCCGCCTTAAGGATGTATACCTATACGCGACACAGTCTCCCTCTCCCCCAGATAAAACTGCTGCTGGAAATGCATAGCACCAAGATGGCTGCGGAGTGTTAGTCCAAAACTGTGGGAAGCGTCAAGGCCCTAATACAACGCTTCAGTCTACTCGTGACTGATCCGTGGAATAATAACGTAACTAATCCAGTGCAGAAGGCGTACTGTGTACAATGCCTGCATTGTACTACACCGCAGTCTATATGTACAAATTAAAATACTAACATCGATCATCCAAACCAAATGGAGCTACACAAGATGTTAAAAGTTTTAGGCATGATTATCTTATATGCCTTCCTTGCGAATATTCCGTTAGTTTCTGACGTTTGTCTGCTTCTTTGTTTATATCGTCACAGTTTCGAATGCTTCATCTCAAAGTAAATTTGAGATAGATTGAAAGAGATGTCTCATAAACAATGCAATATAAAATATAAGTAATAGCTGCTTGTGTGCAAGAGAGGGTCTATAGTCCTAATGTTGCGAAGTCAAACAAATCAAAAAATAAATATTGTATGGTGAGTATTCTAGGCAAGACGTTCATCCCACACTCAGGCCACTTAGTGTCGTTTGCCAATTGCCTGGAATAGATGGAAAATGAAAATCGTAATTTCATAAGCCTAACATCTCTCAATTCCAAGAGCTCCGGACTAAAATTTTTCCAGAAAGATGTAGTATTAATGGTGAAAGAACATAGGAAGAAACAGTTTCATACAACACGTAAATGGAAGAGTGACACACAGTACTCAGTGAGAAATGTTTCGAGATGAAAGAGAAAAAAGCAAGTTACGAATTGCGAGTATCAAAATGGTAATTGACCATGCACGAAAGTGGCGAAATAATTACCCGCAACTTTGGATTACACATAGTAACAAACAGTAAACATACATTTTTGTGTCTGTAAAGCAAACGTACGTCGGACCTCTGAACGGCACTGATAATGCACCTAGATTTAATAAGGTTGTTAACCACATGAATACACTAAGCAATGTACAGTGAATACAAAGCGGAACATTTAAGCTCCGCAGTTATACTTTTTTTTAAATGAAAATTAATTGCTTAATCCTCGCTGCAATTATTGTTGAAGTTTTTTACCTGTATCATGCACGTTTTCAATTATAAAATTGGTACTGAATGTACTGGAAAGAGTATTAGTGTAAAGAATGTAATCGGGAAGTTACCTTCGGCTATCAGCACATGCTGGAAGCAGTATTTTGTTTCAGTTTGTTATTCCCTGCTCACGTGAATTGCTTTGGCCGATTATAAATCGCAGACAAAGGTCAACAGGTGAATACAGTCCAGTTCCGATAACAGGGAGTTCGATAGCTGGCAGTCAGCTGCTTGTTAGCAGGACTGTTCCGCTAAAAGCGTCACAGCCCCTATTGTTCACCGAAACAATTAAAGTGATTGCAACTGAATCCCTGCTGCGTTCCATTCAGTCTCGCAATTTGAGCTATCGCTTCAGTGGCGGACCGCGAAAACTTGCATATTACGAAATGTGTTTCGTATTACTCACCTTCCGTTACAGGTCTGACACTTTAATTAGGATAGGCCGTGGATGTGGACGATATTTGAAAACTCGTTTGGATCGTGGCCGTATGCTTTTTTTTTAATGAATCTGAAAACTGCAAGGCGTCCCGATAGTGCCCAGAACCCAGAAACTTTAAAGCGTAACCACAAAACCATTGCAGTTGTTGTACAGCGTGATTCCCTGATGACGTTAGGAACTTTCATGGATGGTGGACAGGTAAGGGACGTTATTCCTGAAAATGGCCGACTCTAAAGTTATAAGAAAAATTCGTTCTGATATCTCTGTCAGTGGAACGGTACTGCTGCTGCTGAGACTGTAGGGCGGTCAATCCCTAAGAACATTTATCTGCTTTCACACCGCTTCCTGGGCATAGTTAGAAGATTATCAGGGAGTTTTCAGTGAGATGCACTTAGCCTTTTGGCCACCTGATTCGTAAAATGGTATCTGTGTTAGTCAACAGTTATCTCAGATCAATACTACATTAACGTCTCCTGAGCTCTCTTCGATATTATAAACATTTCAGAAAGTCATGTAGCCTGCTGCCACGGAAAGTGGGTTCATTAAAATTCACGTGCCAACAAACTAGCTCTGCACTCAAAAACTCTTATTGATTTTAGACGCACTACCTTGACTGCACTCGACAGCCTTGCTCAACTACACATAAACGTAATGCTACGTACTGCTGTTGTCTGTATAATTGATAATGAACGGATCAATCAACTGTCCTTCTCTCGAAACCTTTATTTTACCATTAGCAACTGTGTCCATCATACATTACAATTAATGTCTTAACGAAAGCGTTCGTATCTGCCAAATTCGAATTCTCCCCTTGTATGCCGCCTTAAGGATGTATATCTCTCTGTTCCCCAGATAAAACTACTGATGGATGCGGAGTGTTAGCCCAACACTGTGGGAAGCGTCAAGGCCCTAATACAACGCTTCAGTCTACTCGTGACTGATCCGTGGAATAATAACGTAACTAATCCAGTGCAGAAGGCGTACTGTGCACAATTCCTGCATTGTACTACACCGCAGTCTGTATGTACAAATTAAAATACTAACATCGATCATCCAAACCAAATGGAGCTACACACGATGTTAAAAGTTGTAGGCATGGTTTTCTTATATGGAGATGCAAGTGGAAGCACCAGAGAAGCGGAAACGTTGTGAAGAACCGCCTAGCCGCGTAGAAGACGTCCAGTTTGTAACTCTGTTCCAACGATTAAGGGAAAGTGGTAATTGTTACCATAGTACAAGAACCGAGGACGACGAATACACGGATTCCCGACTTAGAAAATACTGCTCTTGCTCGTGTGGACGAGGCACCTGAGAACGCACTCGAAAAGTTGCATTTGAAATGAATGTTTTGGCAGAGTACTGTGTGGCAAGTATACTAAATATGCAGTTACAGCCGTGCCATCGACACTTAGATCCTGACTTCGAACATGGAGTCGTGTGTAGGCATTGGTTCTTGCAGTTCCTTAAGTCGATCTTCACTGTCCTGTGGATGTACTTTTCACGGATGACTCCCGTTTCACCAGAGACGAAATGCTAAATCGTTGCAATAGCTGCGGTTGTGCCGATGAGAACCCTCCCGCCACAGTTGTGAAGAACTATCACCACAGATTATCCGTCAACGTGTGGGCAGGCATAGCTAATGATTAAATACCACGACTGTTTCTTCTCCCCCCCCCCTCCCCCCACCCCCGATTAAATGCACAGTGTATAAATTGTCTTCTATGAGGGACAACCGCAGCTATGAGTAGACATCCTGAATAATAACCGCTTGGCTATTAAAAAGAAAACCATGCAGTTATTATTCAAGAGTGTACGTAGTGACGACCAAAGTCACATTACTTGTTCCCAGATTCCTGGAACATATCCTACTTGTTATACGTCAACAGCTGTGTTTCAAGCGTGAAGGAGTCTCGCCTGACTTTGGACGGATGATTAGCGAACACTTAGATCAGACCCTCGCTTAAAAGTAGATAGGCAGAGGAGGTCCTGTTTCGTGGACTTCTTGTGGGGCCATGTCAAAAGAAGGAACTGAAGAGGATCTTCTAGTTAGAATTCTTGCTGCCTGCGACAATACATTTAAAATCTGCATGACTACTCTTCAATTAATATTTACGTGCAAGGCAGAAGGTTCTTCGAACCACCTTCTTACTATTTCTCTACCGTCACACTCTCTTACAGCGAGTGGGACAGTGAAGTCTTCAATCTTTCTGTATGGGCTCTGATTTTTCTTATTTTATTATGATGATCATTTCTCACTGTGTACGTAGCAACAATAAAATATTCTTGCATTCAGAGCAGAAAATTGGTGTAGCCGCAGCGAAAAACGCCTTTGCTCCAGTGACTGCCACTCCGACTCGCATGTCATATCGGTAACACTCTCTCCTCTATTTCACGATAATACAAAACGAGCTGTCCCTTTTTGGATTTTCTCGATGTCCTCCATCAATTCCACCTCGTAAGGATTCTAGCCACATAGCAATAGTCTACCAGAAGACGGACAAGCATAGTTTCGGCGGTCACCTTAATAGAGCTGGTCTTTGGTGTGCCTTCCCCACAATGTTATCTGTGGTATCAATCCAATTTAAGTTGCCCGTAATTCGTTAGTTGAATTTACAGCCTTTAGATTTATGTCATTTATAGTTAGTTAGTTAGTGTAACCGAAATTTAACGTGTTTTTTATGTACTCGTGTGGATGACCTCGCACCTTTCCAGATTTGGACGCAATTGACACTTTTCACACCTGACAGATATCATGGCTAGAACATGTTGCAGTTTGTTATGATCTTGTAATAACTTTACTAGGCGGTAAATAAGAGCATCATCTGCAGACAAACTAGGAGGACTGCTCAGATTGTCTCCTATATCGTTTACTTAGATTAGGCGCAGCAGAGGGCCTAAAGCACTTTCTTAGGAAACACCAGATATCACTTCTGTTTTATTCGATGTTTTTCTACCTATTACTACGAACTGTGAATTTTATGACTGGAAATCACGAATCCAGTGGCACAACTGAAGTGATACTCCGTACGCACGTAATTTGATTAAAAGCCTTTTGTGAGGAACGTGTGAGAAGCCTTCCGGAAATCTAGAAGTGTGGAATCAGTCGAGTTCCGTAGTCGATAGCATTCATTAGTTCGTATGAATAAGGAGCAAGATGTGTATGGCAAGAACGATATTTCCTGAATCCATGCTAGACCTGTACCATTGTGGTAGTTCATAATGTTCGAACATAGTATATGTTCCAAATTCCTACTGAAAATTGTCGTCCGTGATATCGGTCTATAATTCATAGAACTACACCTACCTCATTTAGTGAGAATTTTTGCGACCTGTGCATCTTTCCAGTCTTTTGATACGGATCTGTCACCGAGTGAGCGGTTCCACATGGTTGCTAAATCTACCTGGACCGGAAGATATGCCGTGACTAAGTGATTTACGCTGCTTCGCTACACCGAGGATATCTACATCTAAGTTGCGCATTTTGGCAAGTGTTCTTAATTCGAATTCTACCATATTTACTTCTTCCCTTTGCCAAAAGAATTTCCGAAAACTGTGTTTAGCAATTCCACTTTACTGGCGCTGTTATCGATAAAATTACCATTTACGCAAAGAATAGGCTCCTGAACTAGTTACGAAAATAATTTTCAGAGAAAGCATTTAGTTCAGTTTGTGACGATGATTTGTATCTACCACGTTTGCGCCAACACATCGAGGGTAGGCTGAATGAGTGGGATACCTGTTTGATATGATTAGTTATTAAGCTGTTCAGCAACTGGAACATCCAAGTCAGACGATACGTAAAAGCAACCAATACCTGTTATCATGCGTAATCTCGACGCGTACTAACTCACAGTAGCTATTCACGTCCAGTTCACCGCAAAATAAACCACTTATAATAGCAAAAAGCACGCTGTCATCAACTGTATTTAATCTATCCTTCCTGAACACCGTAGGTTCTTTGAAAAAATTTCGGCTGAACTTATCTCCGGCTTTACCCAGATTTCGGGACCTATAACATTTTCAGCTTCAGTGCCTTCTGTTAGTGCTTGGAATTCCGGTTATTTTCCAACACAGGTATGGCAATTTACAGCTGCAGTACTAGTTGTTACTATGTCTATCCCTATGTTTCTCCTACATCCTTTGACACTGATGCCATTTCTATACTTTTCTGAGACACTCTAAGCTGAAAAACTGCCCAGTCCATTGCATAAAGCTCCTGCACCCCACGTAGCCGCCACCTCTTGTGTATTATGAACCCCTGATTTATCAAGCGGAATCCGAATTAGCAGCACCACGTCCTTCAGTCTGAGAAATGTGCAACCTACATGGTCGTAGTACCGTGTGAGTGTCTGATGAAGTCCCGGCACCCGGATCTGTAAGAAAGGTCTCGTCGATGGTACTACAAATAGAGCGCTCTGCCTTCATTTCGCAAGCAAAAATTAGAATCTTTACTACTTCAAATAGGGGTCCAAAATCAGAGACAATCTTTTCCTATCCAAAGACACAATCGTTAGTACCATCATGAGCCACTACCAGCAGTGGCTGCACCCTCTGCTCTTCACGGCTTTCGGAAGGACCTATTTCACATTTGGGATAATCCCTCGTGCTATGCACACAGAGTGCAAACAAGATTTCTTTGCCATCTTTAGCGACTGTAATAGAAGTCTTAAGACCAGACGCGTTTCGCTTTATTTCAAAGTATCTTCACTGGTCACTGTAGCGATATGGCTTTTGATCTTACAATTTTGTTTGTTATGGTTCTCTCTCGTAAGCAACCGCACCCGTAAGGGGCCCCACTACGCGCCCAACATTGGAGCTCCAAACTATCAGTTATGCCACCCTATCTGAATGCGCATATCTTAGGGGCGAAAGGTTTCCTCTGGAACAGGCAAAGGCATGTCTCTGAGGATCTTCGTCAGGACCCGAAACCAGTTTGTCAGATGAGACCTTTCGATCGGCCCGATGGAGAGTCGTTCGATGCCTGTCACTCTCTGGAACGACATCCTACTTGATCAAGAGTGAGGGATTATTCTTAAAAACAGGTAGTAAACAGTTTGGACACAGTAGTGAACCAGTCATGAGACACGAGGGACGTACTGCTCATACCTTGCATCCCCGAGTCTAACCCCCCCCCCCCCCCAAGCCCACCAGCCACCCACGTCACCCATGCGCGGCCCCCCGTCCCCCGGTGTCCCACCAGCGCCATAGTTGTGCCCATTAGCAATAGCCTGAAACTGCATAATCAAAGCCTGCCTTGTGAGCTAAGTATCATCAACGCAACTCGCACATGAACGTAGTAATCACTGTTGCTATCCGTACTAAAGCCGGCGGAATATAGACCAGCCTGTTGTCGAAGCGCTGTACTGTGGGTACAAACCTGCTGATGCTGCAGAGAAGGGAGCTATCGCTCAGCTAACGAGTTCTACAACTGTAACTGGCTCTTCACACGAAAAGGAACGCCTGTCCCGGTACAAAGGGCGGAAACATACGCTATAAAGTTATTAACACGTGGAACTGTGGCGGCTGCTACAGAGACACTCAATAAATTTAGGAACTTAGACTAAAATGCACAAAGTAAATAAAAATAAGTCGTTTCTACAGGCTCTTTACAATTCATAAATGAAACGCTCTTTCTAATGCGTTGCTGTCGAGATGGAAGCTGCTTCCCAACTAACGAGTTCAACAACGGTAACTGACTAAAATATACACCACATAGTTATTAAAACGCTCAACAGTGGCTTCTAGATTCGCCAACAAGAATTAAAATTTTAAAAAATGGGCTGAAATGCAGACAGTAAATTAAACTGAGTCGATTCTAGCCCTTTGACCGCCACAGACGTGCTCACTGCATTCCGGGTGAACGCTGCTTTGTTGTCAACTTGCGCCGCTACCTGTACTGAGGGACCTCGGTCCAACCGCTACCTATGTCCTGGTTATGCTGCATGGTCCGGCTCGCCCGTGCTGCATATTCCTGGAGCGCTGAGCGTGACAACTTCGTCTGTTGCTGTGGGTTTCGTCGCTCCAGACGTAAAATAAATACTTGTACTCTAACAACTTACATTTTTCACAGTAAATCTCCATAAAAATGTTAGTAGCGGCGTAGATAAACATACAGGCATGTCAATATTATTTCATGTCTAAAAATTACGTGTTTCCATGAGTTTTAAGTTTAGAAGCCTTTGACGAAAGCGACCTGTCGCTTTGGGTTCACCTCACTAACTTAGTGTCCCTTCATAGTCACTCTTCCATAATACTTGCTATCTTCCACATATTATTCATAATTGTAATAACAGAAAGGATGAATACATCGTTGATATCGCTATAAATCACTGAGAATTGTTGAAAACCAAAGTAGTAACTTTATCGCTCCTCATTTGTTGATTCCGTTTCCTGAGGCGTGTTCAGTAATTTCATGTGAGATTCATCAGTCTTCTAACAGGTTCGAAACGCTGTAACCGTGAATTTATCTTGTGTGACAACCTCTCCACCATCTCAGAATAGCTCTTGCAACGTACGTCTTCAGTTATTTGCCGGACGTACTCCAATCTCTGCTTTCCTCTACAGTTTTTGCCATTTACTGTTCTCTCTAGTGCCATGGAAGTTATTCCGTGATATTTTAACAAACGTTATAACATCCTTATCACTTCTTCTTGTCAATGTATTCCATGCAGTCCTTTTCTCGCCGATTCTCCGGTGAAACTCCTCATTCCAGGACATCTCAGATCTTTCCCTTCTTTTCTGGTTTTCCCACAGTCCATAGTGCACTATCAATCCTGTGATCCAAACGTACACTATGGGAAATTCTTCCTCAAATTAAGGCCTATGCTTCATACTAGTAGACTTCTCTTGGCCAGAATTTCCTTTTCTTGCCAGTACTAGTCTGCTCTTCTGTCCTCCTTACTCCGTCCGTTGGGTTGTTTTGCTGCTTCGATAGCAATATTCCTTAACTTCGTGATCCCCAATCCTGATGTTATCTTTCTCTATATTCTCATTTCTGCTACTGCTCATTACTTTCGTCATTCTTTTTGTTACTCTCCATCCATATTTTGTACTCATTATACTGTTCATTCCATTCAGCAGATCGTGTAATCATTCTTCACTTTCACTTAGGATAGGAACGTCATCACTGATATCCTTTCACATTGAATTTTAATTCCATTTGGAATCTTTCTTTCATTTCCATCATTACTTCTTCACCATGAGCAGTAGAGGCGAAAGACTAAATCACTGTCTTACACCTTATTTAATCTTATCACACCTTCTTGGTTCTTGTACGTACTATACATTACCCTACTTTCCCTAAATCTTTCCCCTGTTTTTCTCAGAACTTCCGACATCTTGCACCATTTTACATAGTCGAACGCTTTTTCTAGGTCGACAGGCCCTATGAATGTGTCTTGACTTTTCCTTAATATTACTTCCATTACCAACCGCAACGTTAGAATTGCCTCTCTGGTGCCTTTACCTTTCATAAACCCAAACTGATCGTCATCTAACAAATCATCAGTTTTCTTTTCCATTCTTCAGCGTATTATTATTGTCAGGAACATGAATGCATGAGCTGTTAAGATGATTGTGCGATAATTATCGTAACTGTCATCTCTTGCAGTCTTTGGAAAGGTGTGGACGATATTTTTCCGAAAGTGAGACGGTACGCCGCCAGACTCACACATTCCACACAGCAGCGTGCCACTTCCCTAAGTCACCTTAGAAATCCTGATGGAATGTTATCTATCCCTTCTGCCTTATTTGATCTTAAGTCCTCCAAAGCTCTCTTAAATTCTGATTCTAGTACTGGTTACCCTATTTTTTTCTAAATAGACTCCTGTTTTTTCTTCTGTCACATCAGCCAAATCTTTCCACTCATAGAGGACTTCAATGAACTTTTTCCACCTATTCACTCTTGCCTCTGAATTGAACAGTGGAATTCCCGTTGCACTCTTAATGTTACCACCTTCGCATTTAATTTCACCGAAGGTTGTTTTGACTTTCCGATATCCTGAATCAGTCTCTACGACAACCATTTCTTTTTATATTTTTTCATATTTTTCAAGCAGCCATGTCGTCTTAGCTTCGCTACGCTTCCTGTTTACTTCATTTCTCAGCGACTTGTATCTCTGTATTCCTGAATTTCCCTGATCATTTTGGTACTTCATTCTTTCATCGATTAACTGAAGTATTTCTTCTGTTACCCATGGTTTCTTCGCAGATACCTTCTTTGTATCGATGTTTGTCTTTCAAACTTCTGTGATTGCCCTTTTTAGAGATGTCCATTCCTCTTCAACTGTACTGCCTCTGAGCTATTCCCTATTGCTGCATCTATAGTCTTAGATAACTTCAGGCGTACCATTCTGAAGGACTTCCATATCCCAATTCTTGGCGTACTGATTCTTCCTGATCAATCTCTTAAACTTCAGCCTACTCTTCATCACTACTACATTGTGACCTGAGTCAATATCTAGAATGAGATCTTCACCCTGCAGCGGAGTGTGCGCTGATATGAAACTTCCTGGCAGATTAAAACTGGTGCCGGATCGAGACTCGAACTCGAGACCTTTGCCATTCGCGGGCAAGTGCTCTACCAACTGAGCTATCGAAGCACGACTCATGCCCCGACCTCACAGCTTTACTTCTGCCAGTACCTCGTCTCCTACCTTTCAAACTTTATAGAAGTCCTCCTGCAAACCTTGCAGAACTAGAATTCCTGAAAGGTATTGCAGAGACATGGCTTAGCCACAGCCTCGGGGATGTTTCCAGAATGAGATCATCACGCTGCAGCGGAGTGTGCGCTGATATGAAACTTCCTGGCAGATTAAAACTATATGCCGGACCGAGACTCGAACTCGGGACCTTTACCTTTCGCGGGCAAGTGCTCTACCAACTGAGCCACCCAAGCACGACCCATGTCCCGTCCAATATCTGTTCCTGGGTACGCCTTAAAATACAGCATCTCTTTTCAGAATCTCTGTCTTAGCATAATGTAATGTAACTGAAATCTTCCCATATCACCCGGTCAAGTATACCGTCTGTTGTGGTTCTTGAACAGAGTATTCGGTAGTATGAGCTGAAATTTATTACAGAAGTCCATTCGTCTTTCACCTCTCTCATTCCTTGTCCCAAGCCAATATTCTACTGTCACCTTTCCTTTTACTCCTTCAGCCACAATTTCATTCCAGCCCCCCCCCCCCACGACTATTTAGGCAACGGCCTTGCAGCAGTGGATACACCGGTCCCAGTGAATCTTGGATGGGTGACCATCCAGCCGCCATGCGCTGTTGCCATTTTTCGGGGTGAACTCAGCCTCGTGATGCCAAATGAGGAGCTACTCGACCGAGTAGTAGCGGCTCCGCTCAAAGAAATCCATCATATCGGCCGGGAGAGCGGTGTGCTGACCACATGCCACTCCTATCTGCATCCTCAATTGAGGATGACACGGCGGCCGGATGGTCCCGATGGGCCACTTGTGGCCTGAAGACGGAGTGATGCTGATTCTGATTCCCCACGACTATTAGATTTTCATCTCCATTTATGTACTGTTTTACCGTTCCCCTATCCTCAGATAATTTCTCTATCCCTTCATTTTCAGCTCGCGAGATCGGCATGTATTCCTGAATTATCTGTGTTGGGTGATTCTGATGAGTTCAACCCTATCACTGAACTCTTCACTGTAACACACTCCCTGTCCTACCTTCCTATTCAAAACAAATCCTAGTCCCGTTTTACCACATTCTGCTGCTGCTGATATTGCCCTATACACATCTGACCAGAAATCCTTGTCCTCTTTCCATTCCACTCCACTGACCCCTACTATGTCTGAACTGAGCCTTTGCATTTCTCTTTTCAGATTTTTTAGCTTTCCTACCACGTTAAAGCTTCTGACATTCCACTCCCCGACTCGTAGAATGTTATCCTTTCGTTGCTTATTTCATCTTCTTTCCATGGTCACCTCCGCCTTGGAAGTCCCCTCCAGAAGATTCGAGTGGGGGACTAGTGAGGAATGTTTTCTGAATGGAGAGATCTTCATGAAACTTTTTCTGTTACGGGCCACATGTTCTGTGGACATACGTAATGTGCTTATTACAGTGGTTTCCATTGCCTTCTGCATCTTCATGCCGTTGATCATAGCTAATTATTCCGATTTTAGGGCTAGTTTCCCACCCTAAGGCCAAGAGAGAATCCTGAATGTCTATCCGCTCCTCTTCCCTCCTTGATGAGGCCGTTGGCTAGATTGTGGCTTTTGGTGCTGGAAGCCTTCGGCCGCCATTGCTAATGATTTTTATTCAACATTTAAGCAGTGACGGGGTTAGAACCGGGGAACGAGGACTTTTAATAGTTAATCAAAGATGCTTCCCCTAGTACACGTATACGATAGGATACCGAACGTTTTCAAGCATGAGGACAGGTTGAAAGCTATCTCACGAGAAGTAGTGTGATAACGATTACTCTGCGTTTTTACTGGGTACATTATAACCGTATTACACAGCCTGTCAGAAAAGTGTTTCAGCAAACTTGCCAGCTATTACGAAATTCTTATGAAAGAATTTGATTCTTTCACATTTTACAGCCTGATATCTTCTCTGGATAAAGGACTGAATTTCTTTTCCTTGTTCTTTGTTGTTACTGTGCTGCATCAAGGTAAGTGAAGCATTACACGAAATTTTAATAATTTTCCAGAGGTAAAAACACATTGCATAAACTTTACATATGATTCATTTTAGGTCATCCATTGTTGCGGAAGAATAGTAGCTAATGTATGGAATTTAATGCTGAGAGCGGATAGACACCTATCACTGGTCTCCAGAGTTTGGCTTTTATGTCTATGGGAGGCTCATGTGCAGTGCGCCCAGTTTTCCATCCACACACAACACATACACATCGTATTGCTAAAAAAATTCAAAAGACTGAAACGAGGTAATTTTCCGTACGATTAATACTCGAAACTTTTATCTATCAAGATATGGAAGTATCAATAGTTTTTTCGCATGAAACGAACTCCTGCTTTTAAACATTTAACAGCTCGTCAGGAAAGAATATTGTGACATGCACATTTTAACATTTACAGTATTCTATGCGTGCTACTCAGCTTTTATCAAAACCTGTTTTTTGTCGCGTCATAATGTGTAACCGCTAAGTAACTACATGTTTTAAATATTTCAGTTGCCATGGAAACTTTTGTTTATCTACAATCTTTAGAATCCTTTATAGCTACATTTAGTTACATCAAATTCCCAACAAATCTCTCCGGCAACGCTACTGAAATGGTCTTCATGCAGAGGCGTCTGATACTCTACTTCAGTTTCTTTTCTCCTGTGATGTCAATAACGAGGTATCATTGCCTGTCAAAACTTCATGAATTGTTTCTCTGTACAGCCACAACGGTGTGTCGTATTCTCATTCAAAATCGAAGATGAAAATAAGACCGAAGCAGCAGACACACACCGGCGGAACGTTGGAAAACTGTGGAGCACTCAGGATGGAATTCTGCTACTTCTCCGCTCTGCCTTTCTGCTAACTGCCTCACACGTTGACACATCCAGAGCGCACAGAGACCAGAGCGGCCGCCCGCCTCAGCACGTCGCAAGCACACGGGCAGAGGCAGGTGGCAGTGCACAAACAGATCCAGAGCACCTCACCGACGCACCAAAGGCACGTGTAACTGCGTCCACAACACTCGGGGGCTGTAGCAGCTGCTCGTGTTAACATGTCCAGAGCAGTCAAAGGGCTAGTTATTAGAAGCACGTTACAACTCAACAAGCGGAGAGCTGCGCTCCGATGTACTGCCGCTGAAATGGGAGCTGCTGCCCAACTATTCAAACGAGACTGGTGGCATTGAAATGAGTACAACAGAAGTCTGACAAACTGGTTTCAGGTCCTGTCTGTGACTGACAACGATCCTCAGAGACATGCCTTTGCCCGTTCCAGAGGAAGCCTCTCGCCCCTCAGATATGCGCATTCACATGCCTGCATTTACCCATGGGAATGCCATATTAAACAACTGTTGCAAATGCAGCTGCTTGTGAAACTTGTACAAGTAAATTGAATTCATTATTACTGTACCATAGACTTAGATTTTCGGTCCTCTGACATCAAATTATGTACACCCTTACTAGTCCATCACCAGGGGAAGTTGCGTAAAGGTACTGGAGAGTATTCAGTAGCATTCCGTACGTCATGGTCAGGGTTCGAATGTTGGGACCATCAGTTTGAATGCTGCCTGTGGATAAGGCAAAATTTGAGTAGATTTTCGCTTATTTGATTCGACTTGCTCGTTTCTGGACTACGAACCCTTATCCTTCTTCAACATCCCTCAAAGTTTGTAACTTCATCACGAAATTATCTACAACTACATCTACATGGTTACTCTGCAATTCACACTTAGTTGCCTGGCAGAGGGTTCATCGAACCATTTTCATACTACTTCTCTACCATTCCACTCTAGAGTGGGGCGTGTGAAAAAAGAACACCTAAATCTTACCGTTCTGCCTCTGATTTCTCTTATTTTATTACGATGATCATTTCTCCCTACGTAGGTGGGTGTCAACAAAATATTTTCACTTTCGGAAGAGAAAGTTGGTGATTGAAATTTCTAAATAGATCTCGCGGCAAAGAAAACCACCATTGTTTCAGTGTCACCCCAACACGTGTATCATATCAGTGACACTCTCACACCTATTGCGCGATAACACGAAACGAGCTTCCCTTCTTTGCACTGTTTTGATGTCATCCGCCAATACCACCTGGTAAGGATCCCACACCGCGCAGCAGTTTTCCAGCAGAGGACGGACAAGTCTAATGTGGGCTGTCTCTTTAGTGGGTTTCTGGCATCTTCTAAGTGTTCGGCCAAGAAAGCGCAGTCTTTGTTTGGCCTTCCCCACAATATTATCTATGTGGTTCGTAACTTTAATTTCAAGGTATTTAGTCGAATTGACAGCCCTCAGATTTGTGCGATTAATCGTATACCCAAAATTTATCGGATTTCTTTTAGTACCTATGTGGATGACCTCACACTTTTATTTGTTCAGTGCCAATTGCCACTTTCTGCACCATACAGAAATTCTCTCTAGATCATGTTGTAATTGGAATTGATCGTCTGATGATTTTACTAGACGGTAAATTACAGCGTCATCTGCAAACAATCTAAGGGGGCTGTTCAGATTATCACTTAGATCATTCATGTAAATCAGGAACAGCAGAGGGCCCAAGACATTACCTTGCGGAACGCCAGATATCACTTCTGTTCTACTCGATGATTTACCGTTCATCACTACGAACTGTGACCTCTCTGAGAGGAAATCACGAATCCAGTCACACAACTGAGACGATATTCCATATGCACACAATTTTATTAATAGTCGCCTGTGGGGAACGGTATCAAAAGCCTTCTGGAAATCTAGGAATATGGAATCGATCTGAGATCCCTTGTCGACAGCACTCATTACTTCATGGGAATAAAGATCTAGCTGCGTTGCACAAGAACGATATTTTCTGAGTCCGTGTTGGTTATGTATCACCTGGGACTCAACTGCTGTGGTCATAAGTCCCCTAGAACTTAGAACTACTTAAACCTAACCAACCTAAGGACATCACACACATCCATGCCCGAGGCAGGATTCGAACCTGCGACCGTAGCGGTCGTGGGGTTCCAGAATGTAGCGCCTCTAACCGCTCGGCCACTCCGGCCGGCTGCGGAGGAGGGCCTGAGTAACAGAATGGAGGCCCTCTTAATGGCTAGCAGCTCTGCTGTGAACACACCATGATTCCAGCAATAACTGGTGTTTCATGTCAGTAGAAGACATAAAAGTATATCCCGTCTTATCAATTGTTTTAGAACCAACAATGTAAAAGATGTTAGCACCTTGGAAATCTGCGAGGATAGAATGTACAAGACTCCAGAAAACCACAGAGGCGAGAGAGACCTTAGGGCCCTCGAAGTGGTCGATCTTAATCGGTGTCTACTCACGGTCCAAGGGGAAGTGTGCGGGAGGAAATACACAGGGTACATTCCAGTAAGATCCTGACAGAGGCAAATTAGACGCATTCCAACTCGCAATCCCACCTGGGGGCGGGTATCAGGAGGGAGACATCCTCATTTGGAAAGACAGGATACATGGAATGGTCACGGAATCGTCGAACAGCAATTGCGTAAGTAACCAGGAGTTGACTCCGCCATATTTGTAGAGGAGGAATCCCCACTTCTGCGGGTCGATGGGATTAATGAAAATTCACCAATAGCTGGCCATGCCCCACAATGAAGAACAGGGTCGAGTAGTTTCAGATTGGAAGGAGAAAATGAGCCGTAAAACTGACTATCGTAATATAGTCTGGACAAAAACCAGAGCACAGTAAATACGGAGAAGAGTAGCATGCTTTGCACCCCAAGATGTGTGGACCAGGAGGTAACATTAAGCGACTGCAAGCATGTAGTCTTCAGCTGGCGAATATGGGGTTGCCACGTCAGCTTTGTATCAAAAATAAGGCACAAGCAACTGAACTGCGATACAACATCTAGGCGCTGGCCGCCTAATAAAGTTCTGGAACGGTGCGTACTGTCGGTCAAAGGCAAAAATGCATAACTCCCGTTTTGGAGGGAGAAAACTGGAAGCCGTAGCAGAGAGTCCACACAGAGGCCCGTGGAATGGTGCCTTGGAGCCGGTGTTCAGCAGATTCTGCCGAATGGGAGATACAAAGATCGTCGACATACGACGCAGGGGTAATCAGAGACCCAACAGTGGCTACAAGCTCATTAATGACTATGAGGAAGCGTGTGACGCTCAACACAGAACCCTGGGGGTTACTGGTCTCCTTAATCCGAGGGGTGCTGAGTGAATTTCCAACTCGAAACCGTTAGAATCGGTAGAATAAAAATTCGCGGATGAAAATAGGAAGCGGGCCGCGAAAGTCCCAGTCATGGAGGGCAACTAAAATGTGATGGCGCCAAGCTGTGTCGTATGCTTTATGTAGGTCAAAGAAAACCGCAACAAGATACCGACGGTTAGTAAAAGCCTGTCGGATTTCTACTTCAAATCTGAGTAAATGATCAGTTGGGGTTTTTCCTTCCCAGAAGCCACATGGATGCTGGGACTAAAAGCCCAGAGGTGCGAGTAACCAACGTAATCGGAAGTTAACCATCCTCTGGAGCAGTTTACAAAGTACGTTGTTCTGGCTAATGGGTGGTAGCTGTCGAGAGACGAGGCTGAAGGATGGGGACAACTGTTCTGTCTCACCAGTACGAGGCAAAGGCACCTGTGAGCGAGATTTGGTTAAAGACCTCAGGAGATGTTGCCTCTAGGTAATCTGAAAGTGTTGGATCATCTTGTTGTGGATGGAGCCACGTCGTGGCAGTGGGTAAGAGCTGGCAAGTGTTCCCATTCAGTGAAGGGTTCATTATAGGATTCAGCTTCGTGGGGGTTGAAACAAAGGGGGGTTTGTTCAACTTGGCGTTTCTGCCAGAGAAAGGTACCAGGATATGAGGAGGACGCCGATGCTGTCGCTAAGTATGTCGCGAAGTGTTCTGCAAGGACGGATGGATCAGTACATAGAGCACTCTGGAGTATAAGACCCTGGACAGTTGATTGCCGCTGGCAGCCCAGTAACCTATCGAGCTTCGACCAAAACTGAGATGAAGAAGCAAACGTCCCTAGGTAGGAAAGATAGCGCTCCCAGCATTCCTTTATACTCTGTTAATCAGGTAGCGAGCCTTATCATAGAGACGATTAAAAGCGATGTTTGGTATGTGAAAGGTTTCGTTTAAATAGCTGCAGCACCAGTCGGTGGTCCTGGATTGCGATTGCTACGTCCTTAGTTCACCGAGGTACCGATCGACGAGGAGGGGGACCTGTGGGCAGGGGTATAGTTGTACCAACAACTTGAAGAATAGTGACAGAGATGCCTAGCACGACCACATCAGTGCAGTCCGAGAGAGAGATATCGAAGTGCATAGCAGATGTATATAAAGGCCAATCGGCTCTGCAGAATACCCAGTATGAGGGCCTGTTTGCCTGGCGGCTGCAGGGAAACGACAATATCCCGTTGCTGTATTGACATAAGTTCAACATAAGAAAGTGGCCTGCCTGGAGCGAGACAGACACAGCAAGTGGTGATAGTTGGGGTCGCTAACACTCGTACCATTATTGGTTCCAGGTTGGTACGAATGGGGATCCAGTCACAGTTCCTACAGGTCCTACAAGAACGGCCAATAACAACGAAATGTTGGAGAGTAATCATCACAGTAGTGAATTTATCAAAGAGCAAGACATAACGTAGAATAAGAGGAAACAAGCTGTTGTATTTCCGGTAGGTGAAGATAATATCTGTTGCATTTCCACTGAATTAGCATGTGGTGAGAGCTCAGGTTAGACGTAACGAAGCCGATGGAGGTAACATCAGCTGGTCAGTGGTCGTCACCAAAGGGTGTTTCATCCCTCCCCACAGGCGGTAGCCAGGAAAGAGAAGGCGGCTGTTGCCAGGGGTTTCAAGGCTTCGTGAAGACAAGCAACCACTCCTTAACACATATGGGAAGGGATCAGTTCAAGTATCGGTAGTGTGGTGACCCTATGTTGTCAGGGGTCTCAACCAGATGGGTACATAACAGCTCCACCACATCGACTGGCTACACATGCTGGTGACCTAGCGATGTGGAGAAGGAGGGGGGGGCAACAACAGGGAAGGAGGAAGGGAAGGAAGGGGGAGAGGAATCTATGTCATAGACTCTAGACTCACATTAGAAACAGAAAATTTAGAAGTGGTGGTGAAAGTGGAGACCAAAACACCAAAAAGGATGAAAGAAAACAGGCATGAGGAACAAAATTGCAGGCATTACAGGGAATCAGGGGGATAGCCATGTCGACATAAATCAGAACACCGAGAAGGGGGAAGGAGGGGACGGCAGGGAAGGAGAGTGGATAGAGATGTAGAGGTAAGATGAAGGAAATGCAGCCAGGGAAGGAAGAATGTGCTTCAATAGCTCGGGGCCCCATGAGCGCTACGCATGAACTCCCGATAGAACCGTAAGCCCCTGGAGGGGGGGATGGAGGGAGAGCTCTGTATTTCTTCTTGAAATTCTGAATACACCCTTTTTACATAGGGATAAATGCAAAATGATGTCCATAACAAAGAGAGATGGTTCAAATGGCTCTAAGCACTAGGAGACTTAACATCTGAGGTCATCAGTCCCCTAAACTTAGAACTACTTAAACCTAACGACATCGCACACATCCATGCCCAGGGCAGGATTCGAACCTGCGACAGTAGCATCAGCGCGGTTCCGGACTGAAGCACCTCGAACCGCTCTACCACAGCGGCCGGCTAACAACAAGAGAGGAATACGTATGGAGTCCTAATGAAAGACTAATGGGAAACTCTGGAGGGCGTCGCATTGATTCATTACCTAGGGGTAATGCGACGAGTACGTAAACAGATGAAAAAGCGAAGTCAGTTACATTGAAGCCGAACGGAAGATTTGTTGCGAGGGTTCTGGAAAGGTCCACTGCATCAGCAAAGGGAACTGGATTCAGTACGTTACTGGGACCTAATCTACAGAACTGTGGCGAAATTTATGCAAGTGAAACATACCCTGGAAAATTACGTAAGTATGTTGGAAAGAAAAACTTCATCGTTCTAACAACTATCTGTTGGTTAAATTTAAATAATCAGCATTGGAGTAAGTAGGCGCTACATTTCTGTTGCCCCATAGTATAAATGGTGTAAGAGCCATGCGAATGAGGTAAGAGACATTAGTACTCATACAGTCACTGCCATTTTCTCAATATTCGGATGGAACAGAGTATCAGTAATCAAATTCTGAACCCAGGAAATATTCTCTAATATGCGACATGTTTCGTGAGTTCCTCTCATAACGATAGATAATAATTTATGGGAAGTCATCAACTAAAACCCATGTTTTCTGTATAATTCACTTAAGAAACAAATTGAAGGACCGTCCTAGCCTCAAGATGAATCCCTTGTTTCGAGTCTATTAAAATGTGAGTTGAAACCTATCTGAAGTATGATTCAGACGAAGTATTTTAATAGTAAAAAAGACTCACGTCCTGCTGAAAGAGAAGAGAATATGCATTACTTGGCAAAAGAAAGAAATGCTGAGTCGAATGTCTATAGAAACAACTTGAACTGAAACGGTCAGATGAAAAATGTTGAAGGAAAGACGAATCAAAAACTTCATGTAAACGGCAGTACACTTGGAAGGTACAACAAACATCTAAAGACAGTGCTCTCATTGCGCCTCTTCTATGGAACTGCTGCTGAGTATGGGTTTAGAATTGACAGAAAACCTATAAAGTTCGAAGAATGGCGGCTAGTTTTGTGTTGTCATGAAAGAGGAGAGAGAGTGTGACGGGTGTGATAAGCGAATTGAGATAGCAAACATCGCGACTATTCTTTAAAAAGAAAATACTTCCTCTTCAGGCATTCGAAGCCGTTGCAGTAGCGTGGGTTACATCTGTCGGTACGCAATAGATGTCGTCCAAAACTAGATACAGGCAGAAGTGCACATGATGCAACACTGCCAACCATCCCTTTGGAAAGAGCGATAAAAGTTCTGACGACCTTACAGTCAATTTCAGTATACATGTTAGGCGCCACTGCAACTAGCGTTTCACTGTGCTTAATTCACAACAGGCTCCGAAAGCAAGCTAAGGAAGTGTTCAGCAGGTCCAGTAAATTTTCACAGTTTATATTACATGGTTCTAATCCACAGAGTATAATATGAAAAATATTGAATAATACAAATAATTGATACGCTAATTCTTTAGCCTAGGTAACAAACCAAAAATCCATACTAGAGCAGTCTGAAGTAATAAATATTTGTCTAAAGTATTCCCATATCTGTATGAAACAAGTTGAAGAGTTTGTGAATACACACAGTATTAAGACTGAACACCGTTGTCTTGGTATTATCCATCCGATGACGCATTTGAAAGTTGTCCACGTATATTTTCATATAGCTCACCGTCCATTTGTTGAACGAATACAGCGGTGCAGAACAGAAGTATCGTCCTCATGGGTCGTCGCGTGGTAAACGTGGGTCTCAGTGCCGGACCATTATGTAAGCCTTACTGCTTTTTGGTGTAAATAACAAGATCTGGCGTCAAATGTGTGGCAGGTGGCATGTCGGTTTTAGCTGAGAAAAAGCAACTGAAGACTGTCTTGGAAAGAAGTCGAAAAAAATTATTATACCATTTAGCACTTAGCACTTAGCATTTAGAACTTCAGACTGCTGTGACAGTACCATTTGTTAACCGAAACCTTAGGAAGAACTCGGCAGCGCGTGGACTGACCAGTTTTAATAATAATTCTCGAAGTCAGTAACACAACGGCCACTTCTGTCCACCGATTACAATTGTAGAATAGTTTTCCATATTTCCAAATGAAACACCGGAGGTATTACAAACAGTCCTTAAGTGAACCACAATTACTTACTTTTTTTTGCAAAAGCGTAGTTCTCGCTTCCTCGCACCTTCTTAAGTAATTCTCTCTTGCATTGGATGTTATCACAGTGTTGAGAACAAGTGAGATCAGTATAGTGAAAACTGACTGTGAACATATTATTTACACAATGTACAGAAAGTATATTTCTTATATCATTATATTTCTTATATCAGTCGAATGTATATTTAATAAGAAAAATATACCTTCCACAGCTGTATTGCGAGAAGGGATTGAAAAAAATTACTGCAAAGTTGTCGTAAGTTCTGAATTTTCATGTTCAGAACGACTATTCATGAAATCACACCATCTATCAGATCCAGTTTTCTCTAAAAATATAGATCTGGTTTCCAATTTGAGCTAATCAATTAGAAATGTTTCTAGGCGTTCTACTTTTAACAACCTTTACGAATATTCGAAACGTTCTCTATAAACACAACACCTAATATTAATGACGACGCCACGAGTACGGCCGACCCGATGCACGGTACACTATGCTAGAGGAGCGAAGCAGAAGATGAAGCCGCCGTGCCACGACAGTCAACGAAATCCTGAAGTTTTGCTTTTATCTGTCCCAGTTTACGCCCAGTTTCGATTTCACAGCGTCAGATAACACGTGATATCCCCGAAAGCTGCGCTGGGTAGCCGCGCTATCTTGGGCGCCTTGCCACTGTTCGCGTAGGTCGCGTAGGTCGGAGATTCGAGTCCTCCCTCGAGCATGGATGTGTGTGTTGTCCTTAAGGTAAGTTAGTTTAAGTTAGATTAAGTACCGTGCAAGCCTAGGAACCGATGACCTCAGCAGTTTGGTCCCATAGGAACTTATCACAAATTTCCAATTTCCATCACCTTGTCATGGACGTAATTTTTCTTTTTTTTTTTTTTTTTTGACTAGTCAACTGTGTGTCAAATAAAGCATTAAAAAGAGAGTGGAACTCAGATAGACTGGATAATTTGGTACTCCTACAGTAGAAGCGTGTTCTGTAATAGTCGAAATGCCATAACAGTCATAAGATAAAAGCATTCCCCCAAGACAAGTAAATGTGCCTCGATAGAGATTACACATCCTCTTATATTGCACCCATCCACATGGACTAAGCAAGTTGTTGGCATCACATTTTCGCTTCGTCTGATGTCTCTTTTCATGAAAGACAAATTGCTGCTGCCTTTAATTGAACGTCAGTTCTCTGCAAACCTAACCAATACTGCTTTTTCCAATCCCTGGCAGTGTGGTACAACAACCGGTGGTAGCAATATGAAAGAACGAACAGTCTTGGTTGAAAAACTGTTTTCTTTATTTTACTTAACCTCTAATGACGCGTTTCACCTCGTACAGGTCGTCTGCAGATTTGACGGCAAAATTTACTTACACCATATTCTGGTAGCCTATCTGAAGATGCGATGTATAAGACGAAACTCGTCACTGGAAGATAAGTAAAATAAGAAATCCAATTTAGCAACCAAGACTGTTTGTCCTTTGATAACTGCTGCTGTTCCACACTCTCGCTGGGTTTCGTTTATGGTGTGTCACTCTTTTATGGGTGTTGAAATTGTCACAGATGTTAATGCACCATCATCTACAGTTCCGAATATTCAGATATGTAGAGTCACATTTTTAATGAAATTTCGCAGTACAGGAGTTACTGGTTCCCTTAATATTCTTGTCCACCCAAATACTTGATATTGTTGAAAACATTAAGAACTACACCGCTTCGTGAAAATATTTCGTGTTGTACACTCGTTGTACGTACGCATGAGACACCAAACGAAACAAAGAACTTGGCTAGAAGCTCACATTTACACGCATGGAGTGATTCTGCCAGTAAGTCCACAGAACAAAGACGTACGCAGTTTCAATTTATTTGACAGTCCGTATATTTGCAGTGGAATTTACCGACGGCCCCGTGCGGCCTTTTGCCGACAAACGCGCTCTGGCAACTCGTGCACATTTTTATACTTGTACTGTCACGCGCTCTCAAAGTCTTTTCCGCCTACGCTTTAATCTGATAAACTGAAAATATTTCTTTTCTTATTTGTCCTGTTCACAGCGCGGACAACCAACCACATTTTCATTCCACAGACTCTACTTTTTGTTGAAACCCAAACGCGAATATATAGTACCCAAATGTGATGTACTAGAGATACAAAGTATATACTAAATCATCATTTTATGCGTACAGATTTTGTCTCTCTCTTCTAGTCTTCTGGTACATCTTAATCTACATTATTTCTTATTCTTGAATGTGGCTTTTCTCTTTTCAGCTTAGTTCTGTGTAGTATCGCTGAAATAACCATTGTTTTCCATGATTTTAAACATGGCTGCGGCAGCAACTGTTAAAATTCTTCACAATAAAGGATGACAGCCAAAAACAGTTGCAGGATAAAATTTTTTATTAAAATTCTTGACCAAGGTTTCGGTACATATAAATATACCTTCATCAGAAGTAAAACTTCCCGAACAGAAAGACAATTCATTAGAAAAGCCATATCAACGAAAGTGAGAAACAGAAGCTTAAGTAACGGTGAAATTACTACAGTAATGTAGGCACAAAATCATTAGTACTTACTAAAATTACATCATGCAATGGAGAGTAATAAAAACAATTATGCCAAAGGCGTCGTCAGTAATTAAAACATCATCTCCATTTGTACAACATGTGTAATGGGCACAGGGTCAAAGCGAACAGTATTAGCAGCATTACTTCACTTATGAACTATTGAGACACGAGTGTGAAAGCATTAGGGCAGATGGTTTCGCCGAGAGAGGGCACTTGCATGTGCCAGACTCGCGCGTATTAAAATCCATAAATACATACATAAGCGCATCAAAAAATTATTAAAGGTTGTGTTAATTCAAACTCTGTCTTAATAAGTAAAACGTATCAGGCCAATTAAAGACATTTATGTAAAATAGAAATATAGAACCAATTTATCTGTATCCTAGTGTCAAACGGATAAAGCTTGCGCTTGGAACATCTGACAAGACAGGGCACTAGTGTAATGCGCGAGAGTCTCGCGTAACATAGGCAGTGAAATACATACTAGCGAAACGACCAAAAATGTTATAATAAAACGAAAACATCTATCATTATGAATAAAACATAGTAGTCATTTAACCATACATACACATTGAAATTAATAACAAACAAACATCACAATACGTAGAATCCCAACAAGACAGGAAAAGCGCATTTCACCGGCATTAACAAGCAAGAAAATAACTACTAGTCAGCCAGACTATGTTACATTAAGGCAAATGAGGGGTTTGAAACTATCTAAAAAAATTTTTTTTTCGAAGCTGCACCTGTTCATTAAGAACAAAACCGTCTTTTAGAGACAGATGCTTGAAAATCTCTAATTCTTCGAGCAAGTCTAGTTTGTAACCTTTATTAGCTTCATGAAGCAGCTCTACGTCGTCCAGTTTTATCCTGCAACTGTTTTTGGCTGTCATCCTTTATTGTGAACCATTGTTTTAAAATTTTGTTTACGATCGATCCGCAAGTAATTGGAAGTTTCGTCCCTTCTCACCTGTAACGTTCTTGTATTCGTAAGTGATGTCACTATCCAAATACAGCAGTTTTTATTATCACTTTATAATCAAGAGATATGCTGCCAGACAAAGGAAGTGAACCACACACAAAGCATGCTCGAATTTCAGTGTGGCCTCATACACGCAAACGCCATCGGATGGTACGTAACTGACAGGAACTGTGACCATTAGAACGGCCTCCACACTGTGTTGGTATTGTTTGTGTTTAGCGTCGTTACCAAACCTCGAAAGGTATTTAAGGGGCCTTAACACCATCAGATATTATCACTATAAAGGACACAACGAGTCCACACACTTGTATGAGACAGCGTTATCACCACCTGACAGAGTTTGAAAGGGACCTCGTTATGGTTCTCCATTCGACCCACTGATCGAATCGTGCAATATCCAGATTTTTGGAGTATTCGGATGCGAAAGTGGCTCAATGTTGGTCCAGCACCTGCCATCCAATAACAAGTAATGGATTCCCTGTAACCTTCTGAGATATCCAGCATCACTGATTGGAGACCAGTAGCAGATGGACTACGAGATTACCATCCCATGAGTAGGCTGCCATTAACGCGACACAAAAGGCTGCAGTTGGTGTACTGCCATGTCCGGGAAGCATGGACGGCCGATGAATGGAGCTGCACTGTGTTCAGCGATGAATCGCGGTTATGCACTACCCCGGATGACCATTGACGGCGGTTGTGGCGTCACCCTGGTGGGATGTCCCATCTTCCAATGTTTTGGAGAGGCACAGCGGTGTCACTCCAGGCAGCATGGTGTAGGGACCCATCGGGTACGACGTCTGGCTACGCCTAGTGGTAACTCAAGGAATTGATGCGGCACAACAGATGTTACTGAAATCCTGAGTCCTCGTGTGTTACCTCACACGTGTCAGTATAGTGGCGCCATCTTTCAACAACAGAATGCTCGTCCGTACGTGACATATGCTTCTGTCAACTTTCTGCGTGATGATAAGGTACTCACCTGGTCAGCCAGATTCCCAGATCAGTTCTTGATAGAAAGTATGTAGGACCAACTTGGACGTTAACTCCATCCCAGTACCAGGACAGAAGACATTAAGGAAGACTTGCCATACTCGTAGTAGTGGATACAGTTGCTTTATGGCGCCCCATCGATTCAGTGCATGCATCCAGGGTAGAGAGATGACTCCAACGTTATGCTGATGTGTTTGCTCATACTGGCAATTACTCTGCAAATCTGATTTTGTAATTATGAAAGAAGTTGAAATACCCTCTCAACCCGTGAAGTTTTATTTAATTTTGAAAGTCTCTTCGGGTTAGCTGCCGGGTCCTAAAATCCACTTGAGTCAAGTTTACTAAAATCAAATCAAATCAAAAGCAAACCAGAAGAGACTTTCATGACTTATTACGCCAGGAAAGCCTACGAAGTCACTTCATTTAATTTTCTTCTCCCCTTCTGAGTCATTTCTTGTCAGGCATAGTTTTTTTTTTCGTGCTTGGTCTTTTTCAAGAGTAGTCATCGTTTTTGTTGTCTTCTAAGATATTCGTAGTGCGCCTAATAGATGTTTGCCCATCACACACCCCATGTAAGCAGGAGGTCACAGGTGCGACTCCTGGTCGGGGCACACATTTTCAACATGTCCCCAATGATGTATATCAGTCATATATAGTTAAAATATGGCTACCTGGCAATTGACCTTCTTGCGTGAATGCACACGCTGGGCCCCAACTGGTATGGGACTTGGTAGATTAATCTCCCACGAGTAATGAGTATGATGTGCAAACATCTATTAGGCGCACTACGAATGTGGTGGTGGGGACATATTGGGAATGTGGGTCTCACGGGGAGCGTGCAAAGGATAAGTCCCTGCAGGCGCACTACCCTCTGTGCACTGTAAGTAGGAGATCACGGGTTCGAGTCCCGGTCGGTGCACACATTTTCAACATGTCCACAATGATGTATATCAACGCCTGTTTGCAGGTAAGGTGTCGATTTAATTATTAGTTCATTCTAAAGAAGCTGTACGGTCATCAATGGTATCTGTTCTCTTGGGAACAGATACTACCTACGTATACAAATTACACTCCTGGAAATTGAAATAAGAACACCGTGAATTCATTGTCCCAGGAAGGGGAAACTTTATTGACACATTCCTGGGGTCAGATACATCACATGATCACACTGACAGAACTACAGGCACATAGACACAGGCAACAGAGCATGCACAATGTCGGCACTAGTACAGTGTATATCCACCTTTTGCAGCAATGCAGGCTGCTATTCTCCCATGGAGACGATCGTAGAGGTGCTGGATGTAGTCCTGTGGAACGGCTTGCCATGCCATTTCCACCTGGCGCCTCAGTTGGACCAGCGTTCGTGCTGGACGTGCAGACCGCGTGAGACGACGCTTCATCCAGTCCCAAACATGCTCAATGGGGGACAGATCCGGAGATCTTGCTGGCCAGGGTAGCTGACTTACACCTTCTAGAGCACGTTGGGTGGCACGGGATACATGCGGACGTGCATAGTCCTGTTGGAACAGCAAGTTCCCTTGCCGGTCTAGGAATGGTAGAACGATGGGTTCGATGACGTTTGGATGTACCGTGCACTATTCAGTGTCCCCTCGACGATCACCAGTGGTGTACGGCCAGTGTAGGAGATCGCTTCCCACACCATGATGCCGGGTGTTGGCCCTGTGTGCCTCGGTCGTATGCAGTCCTGATTGTGGCGCTCACCTGCACGGCGCCAAACACGCATACGACCATCATTGGCACCAAGGCAGAAGCGACTCTCATCGCTGAAGACGACACGTCTCCATTCGTCCCTCCATTCACGCCTGTCGCGACACCACTGGAGGCGGGCTGCACGATGTTGGGGCGTGAGCGGAAGACGGCCTAACGGTGTGCGGGACCGTAGCCCAGCTTCATGGAGACGGTTGCGAATGGTCCTCGCCGATACCCCAGGAGCAACAGTGTCCCTAATTTGCTGGGAAGTGGCGGTGCGGTCCCCTACGACACTGCGTAGGATCCTACGGTCTTGGCGTGCATCCGTGCGTCGCTGCGGTCCGGTCCCAGGTCGACGGGCACGTGCACCTCCGCCGACCACTGGCGACAACATCGATGTACTGTGGAGACCTCACGCCACACGTGTTGAGCAATTCGGCGGTACGTCCACCCGGCCTCCCGCATGCCCACTATATGCCCTCGCTCAAAGTCCGTCAACTGCATGCTACCAGTGTTAAAGACTGCGATGGAGCTCCGTATGCCACGGCAAACTGGCTGACACTGACGGCGGCGGTGCACAAATGCTGCGCAGCTAGCGCCATTCGACGGCCAACACCGCGGTTCCTGGTGTGTCCGCTGTGCCGTGCGTGTGATCATTGCTTGTACAGCCCTCTCGCAGTGTCCGGAGCAAGTATGGTGGGTCTGACACACTGGTGTCAATGTGTTCTTTTTTCCATTTCCAGGAGTGTATATGTATCATCAGATGTTACCACATTAAAATAGATTTTCCGCTTATGGGCTACCTGGTCTCTACGAATGTTAAATTCGATGTGCGACATCCTATAGCCCTATGTGGCATTTTAATCTGTCCTGATGGATTTATAAAAGTATACACGGAGATTTTGTCTTGTTTGAAAACGTCTTTAAGACGCGATTAAATGTGGTATATTGCCACGTTTCGCCACAATTATTTCTATACTACTAGTAACAAAGGCTTTTTCGATTTCAGTAAATGGTAAATATTTTTCTCCATTAAAGGAATGGTGGGTTTAATGTAACTGCCTTGTTTTCTCCATTGCTGAACTGCCTATTCTAAATCTTAAATAATAAGTTCTCATGTAACATCTTCTATGTTGTTCACAGTTTATTCGTAATTTCGTAGTTCTTACGATCTGGTGTTGAAAATTACGACACGCCTGTTTCCGATTCTCATACTTGTCCAGTATCGAATAAATAAATATTTTGTAATACTCAGAACTATTACTCCATACGCTATATTTCCCTACGGCACCAATAACATCTATAACCAAAGGTAAAGCAGTGTGTAGTGCTTATTGAATATATTTCATCCATTTTTACTGTGGTAAATTTTATTTTCTGCAGAGTTAATTCCTTCAGGTCATTAATATTTACAATTGTTTATCCGTCTCATCCTTTACGTTGCAAATTATTCTGCATAGCTAAACATTTGTAAGTATGCTATTCTTAATTGTACTAATGAACTTTTCTCACTATTCTAGGCAGGCATATTTTACTACTCCCTTTGCAAATTTTCTCTACCGGTCTCGAACAATTAGTCATGTTAAAAATCCTTAAATGTGGCCACTTACTGCGTTTCACATCAAATTGGGCTTCCTGCGTTAATATTGTCATTCTGAGAATATGTTGCACCAGAAAACGGAATTCTTGGGACACTGTTCGTTTCATTGACATACTGATGTGCTGCACCACTCCTTAGTCTCCTATTCGCAATAGTTTTCTCTTAAAACTTCCCCAATTAGCTTTGGACTTAATTTCAAATACATTTATACAATGTGGGTCACTATTTCGTACTGAAGTCAGCTGTTGCTCATAATACCATCTTACCTAGCGGAAGGCTCATTTGTACAGCTTTGTTTACGGAATCGTTTTTGCTTCTGTTATTGTATATTTTTACCCTGTCACTTTCTGTCTGTTAATTACAGTATATATAGTGTAGCACGGATACAAATGCATATCTTTTTATTTGTGGTACGCCGGCCGTGGTGGCCAAGCGGTTAAAGGCGCTACAGTCTGGAACCGCGCGGCCGCTACGGTCGCAGGTTCGAATCCTGCCTCGGGCATGGATGTGTGTGATGTCCTTAGGTTAGTTAGGTTTAAGTAGTTCTAAGTTCTAGGGGACTGATGACCTTAGAAGTTAAGTCCCATAGTGCTCAGAGCCATTTGAACCATTTGTGGTACCTTGATATGTACGCACATTAGTGTTCTTGTTGTTTTGTCTCTGTGTCGAACTGTCGTCCCCAAACACATCATAAGCTTTACGACCTGATATATTCTGCACTGGCCTATCTGCATCACTAAGTGGTCTACGCCCATCAGTATAGACTAAACGCGTTTCGTCCACCCATTCACACTTCAACGCCTGAACTGCTGACCAGGGTACAGTAAGCATTAATAGCTAGCTCTTGCCACATGTATTGGAAGATATTAACCAACTTAAAATTTTACGACCCGTAATAGCTATACTTATTAATTTTCAGATGACGTAAATATTGATGTAATGTTGTTCAGTACAGTCTCCTCAGTCATTAGTAGCAATATCTGAACGTACATGAGTTGCACCCTAAACATACAGGGAACTATAAATGATTCATTCGTTTTCAAAGCTCTATATTTTCTGAAGTATTACATCTACAAATATGGTTGACATCACTGACTCTGCGTTGTGCCCACCAGCTGCCGTTATGAGTGCAGTGCCTTCACAAAATGGTGCCAAAGTAAGAAAAGAGTTTTTGCGCGTTGTAATATGGGACATGTTTGTTACAAAAGTGCAGCGTGCGTTGAGAATGAGTTATGGAGAAGCACCGCCATGTAAACAGAGCATTGTGCGTTGTTATCGACAATTGATGGACGCTGGTTGTCTCTCCAAACATTAATTTACCAATCGACCAAGTTTGTCAGAGGGAGCGTAAAGAGGGTGAGGGAAAGACCCATACGTAGTCCAAACAAGTAAATGGTCCGTACGAGCAACGAACTTGGAACATCGCAGCAAACGCTATGGACTATTTTGCAACGGCAGTTTAATTAAAAGAAAAGAAAAAAAGTCTGCATCTCGTGCCACAATTAAATCCAGAAGACTGTGGCCGGCACCTTCAATTTTGCATCGTAATGCAGTAAACACTTGAGAATGAACATTTCGCCTCAAAGCTGTTAATCAGTGACTAAGAGACATTGCATTTATCTGGAAAGGTAAATCGCTACAATGTGAAACTATGGGGCACCGAAAATCCTCATGAAATTGAACGAGATTTGCCAGTGGTTCATGTATTCTGTGCTATGTCACAGCCGAAGATGTATGGGCTATTTCCTTTTCAAAGAATGGAAAATACAGGATGGAATTTGACAAGATTATGAAAAGGAAAGATACTACTCACCATACAGCTTAGATGCTGAGTCGCAGATAGGCACGACAAAAAACCTGTCACAAATAAAGCTTTCAGCCTTTAAGCCTTAGTCAACAATAGACGTAGACATACCCACACACATACCTGACACACATGCGTGCAGTCTCAGGCGACTGGTTTCAGTTGCCTGAGACTTCAGTCGTGTGTGTGAGTTGCATTTGCGCGCGCGCACGCATGTGTGTGTGTGTGTGTGTGTGTGTGTGTGTGTGTGTGTGTGTGTGTGTTTGTTTGTGTGTGTGTGTATGTATGTGTGTGTGTGAGTGTGTGTGTGTGTGTGTCTGTATGTGTGTGTCTGTATGTGTGTCTACGTCTTTTTATTTTTTGTTATTTATTTTTGTGAGAGGTCTATATTGGATATATGGATATCTCTTACATTCGAAATGCTACTGTATTTTTTTTTGTGAGAAGTCTCTGACAGAAAACTCTTCCATTTTATTATTTTTTTGAGAAGTTTGTGACGTCTACCTCTTGCTTCGATATGTTGCAGTTGTTGTTGTTTCCACAACTGACTTTTCATTTCGATAATTTCATCTTCCATCAAGATGGGGCAACCCCTCACTAGAGCATCGATGTTTGGCGCTATCTAAACGACGAACTTCCGCACCCTGGATTGAGCTTGGTGATGAAGATGTGGCTCTGCACCCTTGGCTACCCAGGTTGCCAGACGTAACGTCTTGTGGCTTTTTCCTTTCGGGGTACATTAAGGCATGTGCCAAGAACACTGAAACAGCTCAGAGAACGGCATCAGTGCTGCTGTAATGACCACTGATGAGATATTCTGTGAGGTTTCAGTGGGGGACTACTAATATTTTCATTTCTATATTGTGAAATAACAATATAGAAATGCAACTAATGAGGAAGTATTAATAGAGTTGGGGAGAAGAGAAATTTGTGGCACAACTTGACTACAAGAAGGGATCACCAATTTAGTATTGGAGGGCAGCGTGGAGGGTAAAAATCGGAGAGGGAGACGAAGAGATGAGTACACTAAGCAGATTCAGAGGGATGAAGGTTGCAGTAGGTACTGGGAGATGAAGAAGCTTGCACAGGGTAGAGTAGCATGGAGAGCTGAATCAAACCAGTCTCTGAAGACCACAACAACAACAATTATTATTTCATACCCTTGCCCATGTGAGCAGGGATGGGCAGGCAGTGACACTATCGCCGCTCTTCAGGCAAGAGACTGTATAAAATAAAACGTTACATCTTTTGTCCTCGTCTCTTATGTATTGACCACTAGGATCACGTTAACAACTTCAGTTCCTCTTCTTCCTTTGTTGTTGGTTGTTGTTTCCTATTTTTCCAGTATTCCCTCATTTTCCTTTCTTCTGTTCATGTTGTGCTATGTCACAGCAGTAGATGTATGGGCTATTTTCTTTTCAAACAATGGAAAATACAGGATAGAATTTAACAGGAGGAGGAGGAGATTAGTGTTTAACGTCCCGTCGACAACGAGGTCATTAGGGACGGAGCGCAAGCTCGGGTTAGGGAAGGATGGGGAAGGAAGTCGGCCGTGCCCTTTTAAAGGATCCATCCCGGCATTTGCCTGAAGCGATTTAGGGAAATCACGGAAAACCTAAATCAGGACGGCCGGAGACGGGATTGAACCGTCGTCCTCCCGAATGCGAGTCCAATATAGAATTTAACAATATATGCTGAGTCGCAGATAGGCACAACAAAACACCCATCACAAATAAAGCTTTCAGCCTTTAAGCCTTAGTCAACAATAGACGTATACACACACACACACACACACACACACACACACACATGTGGGCTTTGTATTGGATGGTACAGAGATGGGGAGTGTAGATGAGGTGACAGTCTAAGGTGAGGCCAAGGAATTTCATGCTAGAGGTAAGTTCGACAGGATGGTCATAGGTGGTGAGGTAGATACCATGAGCCAGAAAGAGGTGGTACATTCTGTAATGATTGCCTGGGTTTTGGACAGATTAATTCAAAGGAGCCACTGGTTACACCAAGTGGTTAACTAGTCTAGGTGAGTTTGGAGGGAGCGCTGGGACCGTTGAACACTAGGGTAGGGGGCAAGAATGGCAGTGTCATCAGCATGTTGAAGGAGATGGAGAGTTGTGGTAGGGTAGAAGGTATGGGAATTAGAATTACGAATGATGACATAGGAAAGATGGTGGGAGAGGAAAGAGGAAGGAGCCAGTGATACAGCTGAAGTTGATGGGAAGGACAGAGGTCTAGAGCTTGAAAAGGAGTGAAGAATGCCATACAGGGTCATATGTATTCTGGAGGTCGAGGGTAACAAAAATAGCAAGTGATGGGAGTTAAGTTGGAGGGAGAGAAAATGGGTAAGGTTAAGGAGCTGGTTGTCAGCGAGGTAGGAGGACAGAAAACCACACTGTGTGAGAATGAAGGACTGGTGTTGAGTTACGTGGTGATGGATGCAGCAGAAGAGGATGGACTCGAAGACCTTACTGAATACGGAGATGAGACATATGGGTCGATAGGAGGAGGTGTCAGAATGGGGTTTGTTGGGTGTAAGGAACAACAGGATGTGGGAGATCTTCCACAAGTCGGGATAAAAGTTAATAGAGAGGAAGGTGTTGTAGAAGTGGCAAGCGCAGTGAGGAAGGATAGAGGGCGTTCCTTGTGGTGGTGGTAGTTAATGCAATCATGATCAGGTGCAGTGTTCCTTCTGGAGCGGATGATGAATTTAATGTCTTGATGGTGCCAGTCCCTGCGTTTATTTGCTGTCAGAAGGTTTAGAACATGTCTTTGTAATTGTAGTGGCAGAGGAATGTGTCCTGGTCACGAGGGCAGTGAAAGGAATGGTAGAGACAGCCAGGTTCACAGAGAAGGAGGACTGTGGAGGAATGGTAGGATGGTGGGGATGGATAGGTTTGGTGGGAATATGGGCCACCAGACCTTCAGGGACAGTCTTGGGGAGGAAGGGCAAAGAGTGAGCGATGATCTCAGAATGGGGAAAGGGGTGGCTTCAGACCGAGGTGTCAATGATTCCTGGTAAGCATTCCAGCTGGCGTGGCAGTAGCCATGAGCGACCTTGGGAAAGGCGACAGTGTGGGGAGCTGGGGAACGGTGAGGAGCAAAGGAGGTGGTGAGGACTGGGAAATAGTCACTGCCAATGGGATGAGGCCTTACACACAAGTAGGGTGGGGCAAGCGAGGACGAGATAGGGAGATGTGTTACTTTCAGTGCAGGTATGCTGAGGCAGAGGTACAAGATTGTCTTGGAGGGTGGAAGTGAGGTAATGCCACCCCCAGAGTGTGGCAGGGTTGCGTCTATGAATGTTAAGGTCTGCAGCAGTCAGATAGGTGGAGAATGTGTGGTCAAAGAGGAAGTCCTATGGGATAGGAAAAGCAAGACAGACACATATGGTGGCACTGGTGACGGTGAGGGTGGGGGAAAAAGCTGAGTATAAGGTGTTTTGTAGGATCATTCATCAGGGGTTATGGCCGGATGGAGATATGCTTAAGGTGACCAATAGCGACCCCAACTCGGCTACAGGGTGGGGATTATCGGTACAGTGAAGGAGATAGGGAGAGGTTTGTGCCATGGGGTGAGGTAGGAGGAAGGTTTAATTGAGGATGAATCATCGAACTGGTGCTGCGACAGGGTATGCATGAATAGGGGCTTATTGGCAGGAAAGGAGCGGATGTTTTGATAAGAGATGTGACACTGTCGTTGTTTAAGGACAGAGAAACAGGAAGGAGAAAGAGGGGGACCGAGAGAAGCTTAGACGATGGTGTCGAGGCGAGTAAAGACGTAGTGGACTTGCTTGTGGGAGTAGATGGCGTAGGCGTTCAGGTGGAAAACGGAACAGGCGGCGAGGGAGATCTGCTGGAGGGTGTGTGGGCATCGGGGGGGGGGGGGGGGGAGTTTGCTTTGAAGGACAATGGTAAGGAACCGCATGATGTTTTCAGCTATGGGAGGGTGGCCAGAAGGAATTGTTGGGGTGAGGGTTTGATCAATGGGACAAATGGGGATGGTGAGCTCTGGTTTGGTGGGAGGAGGTTTCGCCTTACATTTAGTGGAAAGGGCTCCCTGGGTAAACAGGTGGTCGATGGAGGAGGGAGATTTGGTGAAGACATGCATAAGGAAGGAGTCAATATACACTCCTGGAAATTGAAATAAGAACACCGTGAATTCATTGTCCCAGGAAGGGGAAACTTTATTGACACATTCCTGGGGTCAGATACATCACATGATCACACTGACAGAACCACAGGCACCTAGACACAGGCAACAGAGCATGCACAATGTCGGCACTAGTACAGTGTATATCCACCTTTCGCAGCAATGCAAGCTGCTATTCTCCCATGGAGACGATCGTAGAGATGCTGGATGTAGTCCTGTGGAACGGCTTGCCATGCCATTTCCACCTGGCGCCTCAGTTGGACCAGCGTTCGTGCTGGACGTGCAGACCGCGTGAGACGACGCTTCATCCAGTCCCAAACATGCTCAATGGGGGACAGATCCGGAGATCTTGCTGGCCAGGGTAGTTGACTTACACCTTCTAGAGCACGTTGAGTGGCACGGGATACATGAGGACGTGCATTGTCCTGTTGGAACAGCAAGTTCCCTTGCCGGTCTAGGAATGGTAGAACGATGGGTTCGATGACGGTTTGGATGTACCGTGCACTATTCAGTGTCCCCTCGACGATCACCAGTGGTGTACGGCCAGTGTAGGAGATCGCTCCCCACACCATGATGCCGGGTGTTGGCCCTGTGTGCCTCGGTCGTATGCAGTCCTGATTGTGGCGCTCACCTGCACGGCGCCAAACACGCATACGACCATCATTGGCACCAAGGCAGAAGCGACTCTCATCGCTGAAGACGACACGTCTCCATTCGTCCCTCCATTCACGCCTGTCGCGACACCACTGGAGGCGGGCTGCACGATGTTGGTGCGTGAGCGGAAGACGGCCTAACGGTGTGCGGGACCGTAGCCCAGCTTCATGGAGACGGTTGCGAATGGTCCTCGCCGATACCCCAGGAGCAACAGTGTCCCTAATTTGCTGGGAAGTGGCGGTGCGGTCCCCTACGGCACTGCGTAGGATCCTACGGTCTTGGCGTGCATCCGTGCGTCGCTGCGGTCCGGTCCCAGGTCGACGGGCACGTGCACCTCCGCCGACCACTGGCGACAACATCGATGTACTGTGGAGACCTCACGCCACACGTGTTGAGCAATTCGGCGGTACGTCCACCCGGCCTCCCGCATGCCCACTATACGCCCTCGCTCAAAGTCCGTCAACTGCACATACGGTTCACGTCCACGCTGTCGCGGCATGCTACCAGTGTTAAAGAGTGCGATGGAGCTCCGTATGCCACGGCAAACTGGCTGACACTGACGGCGGCGGTGCACAAATGCTGCGCAGCTAGCGCCATTCGACGGCCAACACCGCGGTTTCTGGTGTGTCCGCTGTGCCGTGCATGTGATCATTGCTTGTACAGCCCTCTCGCAGTGTCCGGAGCAAGTATGGTGGGTCTGACACACCGGTGTCAATGTGTTCTTTTTTCCATTTCCAGGAGTGTAAATGTAGTGGGTGGAACGGATTTCGAGGGAGGGATGGCATTCATATCCGTCAGCACCTCCACCTCCGTGACCACAGGGTTGAGCTTTCTGATCACGGGAGGATGACAAGGGTTTTGGGGCTGCCATGGAGAGGAGGGGGTAAGGAAGGATGCAAGAGTGTGAAAGGAGGGATTCCAACCCGCTGGATATAGACTGTTATTTGACGGTGCCGGTTTTATAGCAAAAATTGTCGTGGAAGCAAATGCGCATTGGCGGCTTTCATAGGAGCGTCCTCTATAGAATTCCGCGCCGTCTACAAATACTTTTCCGTCTGTGGCCCTCAGGCACATGTGTAAAAGTGAGACTACATGTCCGCCTTGTCACAGAATGCGCGCTTGCGTTGATAAAAAAAAAAGTCAGATGTCAGACGTGGCATTATGACTAAAATGTTTTCTCTCAGAAGATATTAAAGAGATCACTGTGTCCCATGCCTTGTCCAGCTGAAAGCCGCCGTCACGATTTATTTTGTGCTAGATGTATTTGCACAGATTCTTTAATTACTGGATCCCGAGAGGATCACGCTGGGGCCAAGATTTTTAAGACAGAATAATCCACAGAGGGTCCCGTGGACATTGATTGCGAAAGGTGAGTGTGGCGCTCATGTTCAACGTGCCTTTCGTGTATTGTGCGTATCGTCTGACCTATGTACGCATTGCCACACTGGTAAGGAATTTTGTAAATCCCGGCCTTCAGCAGACCCAGATCGTCCTCTACTGAACCGAGAAGGGCAATGATCTTCACCGGTGGTTAGAAATTACTTTTACTTGGTGTTTCCATTCATTCCTGCCTACTTTAGACGTATGGTGGCCGACTAATGGAAGGAGCGCTCCTTAGCCTCTTACTGTTGTGGGTTGTCACGTTTTCTCCTTCTTAGTGCTGTACTAACCTGCTGTGGAGTGTAACCATTATTTTTGAACACAGAATGTAGATGTTCTAGCTCCTTTGTAAGCCTGTATCCGTCAAAGCTTTCGTAGTGCAGCCCTTTCCATGGCAGAAGTGTTTTTTATGGAAGACTCTGAGGAAGCAGAACTTGATTCGACAGAACTTAAACCGAACATCGAGTTTGTGATGGAAATAGAGAAGGATGGTGGGTTATCGTTTCTCGACGTCTTGGTTACTAGTAGAGTGGATGGCTCATTATGTCATCTGTCTGTTCTCAACCTACGCATACGGACCTTTATATGCAAGCGTCGAGCTGCAGTCAAAGCTACTGGCGTCGTCATAACGTTGGTAAACTGGGCTCATGTTGCTCCTGATGGAGACAGTCTTACAGAGGAGCTACAACTTCTACAGCCGATATTCAAAAATAATTGTTACACTCCACATCAGATTAGTGCAGCGCTAAGGAGGAAGAGACGCGATCACCCAGAAGATAAGGAGCTGTTGTAGTCCAGAGCGTTCCTTCCATACGTCGGCAACCTTTCCTCTAAATTAGGCAAGATTCTAAGGAAACATCAAGTTAAAGTAATCTTCCGGCCAGCTGCGAAGATTAGTGCCCTTCTCGGTTCGATAAAGGTCGGGCTGGGTCTGCAGAAGGCCAGAATTTACAAAATTCCTTGCCAGCGTGGTAAACCATACATAAGTCAGAGGATATGCACAGTACAATTCTCTTGGGATTCAGTAATAAAAGTATCTGGAAATACGCCTGGTTATAAATCTTATAAATCGTGACAGTGGCATTTAACTGGACAAGGCATGAGATCGGGTGATCTCTTTAATTTCTTCTGAGAGAAAACGTTTTATTCATAATGACACGTCTGGCGACGTCTGACGGTTGTTTTTAGCAACCCGAGTCGCATTTCGACAGAGGGCGGACATGTAGTTTCAACTTTAGGCATGCGCCTGCGCGCCACAGATGAAACTGTATTTGGAGAGGACGCGGATTGCGACAGAGGACGCTCCTGTGACGGGAGCCAAAGCGCATGCGTTCCCGCGCCACGTTTTGCTATAAAACCGACACCGTGAACAAGCAGTCTCCAGTAGTTGACACCCACCTGATTGTGACAAGAAGTCAACATGATCCGGGTGCAATCCCGAAACCTCAAAGAATAGTCGGTACGACGAGAAAACTTCAAGATCCACACTGATAAGATGTTGCTATATGTCGTTTGGAACGAACTTGACAATCACTTGGCGTGTCGTGTGACCAGAGACCACTGATAGAGTGCAAAATGCAAACTTGATGAGTTTACAGTTCTATTCATACACAGATCATAATTGCATATCACTACTTTGGAAAACGTAGAATTTTGAAGACGAATGAATCATTTATAGCAGCCTTGTATGGACCGGGAAGTAATGACTATTATCTACTGCGAGATCGAGTGCCGCCTCATGGCATTGTCAGACCGTGCTGTGGAACAGAGACCAATTGGGACTCATTCCACTACAGCATTATACGAGATCGATGATTGTGGTTGTAATCAGGAAGAACGGTTGCTTGCGCTATGGACACAGTCTGCTGAGTCCAGTATCATGCCATGGCGAGCATTCACTTGAAATTCCATGATATTTGTGGTAGCAATGGGTTAGAACCACATGTACAGACGTTTTCCAGCAGCGTGTCATTTAAATTTTCTGCACAGTGGAGACCAAAAGTTTGCTTACAGGGATGTTTTATGATAATTGTAGTAGTTTCTACATTGAAGCGCCAAAGAAACTGGTATGGGCAGGCGTATTCAAATACCGAGATACGTAAACAGAAAACAGCGCTGCGGTCGGCAACGCCTATATAAGACAGCAAGTCTCTGGTGCAGTTGTTAGATCGGTTACTGCTGCTGCAATCGCAGATTCTCGAGATTTAAATGAGTTTGAACGTGGTGTTATAGTCAGCGCACGAGAAGTGGGACACAGCAACTCCGAGATAGAGATGAAGTGGGGATTTTCCCGTATGCCCATTTCACGAGTGTACCGTGAGTATAAGGAATCCGGTAAAACGTCAAGTCTCCGACATCGCTGCGGCGGGAAAAAGATCCTGCAAGATTGTGGATGGTTTACGTTCAGCTGTTTGGTTCCCAGTCATTAAAAACGGCAAAGGGTAAGGCTCGTGCAGTAATACGGCCCCCTTCTCACACTCTTTTGTAGATAAGCAGCAACTGTATACCCAATTACGTTATTTTTTTTCTTCATCAACCATTCATATGCGGATTTTGAATGTATATTTTTTTATAAGGTGGCTGTAATTTTTACGATGCACTCCTAAATCTCGACCTCGAACAACCTTCAAAATTTCCTCCATATAATTATCCATTATAGAGATACAGAGGTTCAAAGTTACCCTACTTGTAAACGTAAAATACGCACGTAAAATCCGGTATGAGGGGAAAACATAGTTTATAAAGTGGTGTAGCACGGAGAAATATGCTGATCTCCGTTATCATCTGGGAACTCCATGTTGTAGTAGTGATGTACATGCAGAATTTATTTGCACTTAATATCCAGTCTGAGGAGCAAAATTAGTTTTGCGTTATTTGAATACTACATAAGTAAACTACCTAAATTTTACTGACCAATACATTTCTTTCATGCCCCGCTGCAGCGAAGAAAAGGAGGGAACCAGCGGAAAAATGCTACTATGAGACCATAAAAAATCCGAATACGTTCCTTTTTATTTAACAGACTGACTGAAAAGTGGGGTTCTAGCTACCCCATTCTGTTTTCCTCAGCACCTTTAAAATGTTTCCAAAAGTTACAAGCTGCGAACACAATCGCGTTTTATATGCTGAGAGAAGAAGAAGACAATGGCGGTGGCAAAGAGACGAAAAAGTAATAAATAGTGGAATACAGTAGACAGTGTTGTAGAAAGATCGAAAGAGACAATGGCAGCGTGAGAGAAAGAGAGGGACACAGTGGTTGTGGAACATAGTTGACAGTAACAGAACAGTGCTAGGAAAAGAGTGAAGGAGAGAGTTCCTGGGCCAGAGGGAAGGGGGTCAGGGGGAAGGGAGATAAAGAGAAGGAGAAAGTGGAAGTAGGTAAGAGCCAGTCATAACGAGAGTCGGGTTGTATAACAGCGACAATGAGAGAGATAATGACAGTGAGAAAAAACAGCAGCGGTAGGAAGGAAGGAATGTGGTATTAGCAGTAAGAGAGTAAGAGGGAGATGGTGAAAGAGAGAGGAGACTTTAGCAGTAGGAGAGAACGATGGGGACTATGGCTATGACATAGGAGACATTTAATTGAGTTGGGGTTGAATGAGTGAGTGAGAAAAGAAAACTGGGAGTGGATGGGTATGAGCAACTTACTGTTAGTTACGGCTACGTTAGATTGTGGGAGTTTGATGTGAATGGCTTGTTGAAAAGTATGCAAATATGTTCGCACTCTAAATTTTCGGGAAAATTTTTGAAGGTGCCGAGGAAGATAGAATAAGGCAGCTGGTACCCACTTTTCAGCCGGAGACTTTTAAAAAAGTACCTCTGATGCAGTTTGCGTCTATGGATAGTAGAGTAAACATATATTTGGTAATATAATTCATTACCAGCCGAGAAAGTAAATCATAATATAAACTATATTATCAATTATCATATTAGAGATGATAAACTGCTGTTCTTGTGCCAGCTTTGGAGCTGTATTCTTCCATGCCAGTGCGAAATTTAAATATATGGACAATGATCTTGATTGTCAGCTGATCAGAAATTTAGGATGAGCTGCACAGTATGGGATGTATCTAGAACAACATAGTGGCCGGAAAGGTGATGATGACGATGGAAATTGCCGTGAATGAAACGGAACGGAAGAAATAATCTGTTTTTGTAAACTATTCCACCTTTCAATGCTTCAAAATTATGAATACATTCCACAAGTATTAACATCGACCAGGTTTGGAAGAAGTGGTTCAAATGGCTCTGAGCACTATGGGACTCAACATCTTAGGTCATAAGTCCCCTAGAACTTAGAACTACTTAAACCTAACTAACCTAAGGACATCACACACACCCATGCCCGAGGCAGGATTCGAACCTGCGGTTCCGGACTGCAGCGCCAGAACCGCTAGACCACCGCGGCCGGCCCTTGGAAGAAGTGGCTTAAGAGCACATACCTGTATGACTACAAAGTGTCATTTAACACATGAATTCATTAAGACTAACTTGATTTAATTTTTTTCCCCAACATACATTTTTCGAGTGCATGTTTCACGCCAGCGGCATTGCATTCAGTAATACAGTAACGGAACCGCATTCGACAAAGCTACGACAGAATGCAAGACAATGGTAGATAATTGGACACAAAAGCTCGTGTTAAAGTTACTTTGACAACAGACCTTAACAGGGAAGATATATTGTGGGAGTTATATGCATTCAGTACTCGGAATCATGTGATAGGCTATATGTCAGCTGTGCCTAGAGAAAATGCTTGGACTCCGCTCACTTGTTTAATTTTACAGTAGCTACCAGAGTTTTACGTTTCGTATTTGCTTTGCTTTGACTTCCCCTCCTTTTCCTCATATCCCAAGGGCGGAGTGTCATCGAGGTTTCTGCAGTTAGGTCTTTATCCGTTGTAGCTACTTCGAAACCAGACGTCAAGGTAAATCAACATGAATGTTCTGTAGAATAAAGTCTACTATAGGGAAAATACTGTTTACTCAGTAGTTATTATGTGAAATACAGAAGGATGGGAACGACAGGTACCAACCAACCTACAGGTGTACAAAGGAGAGCCAGTTACAGACCGGAACCGCTCCGCAGACACAATCGCGAGTTTCCTGCGCGGGCAATATAATGAGCCTCTTCTCCGCTACGGACGTCATTTTCCTCAGAGGTTGCCGCTAAACCGCCCCTGTGTCGCAGAAGGCAATGCACTTTTGCGCTGGCGGTCCCTACTGAGCTTTTAACTGAAATACAAAACAGAAACCCTATCACTCTTTCCAGTGAAACACCCACTCTCCTCCCCAGTAACCATTTTACAGTAATATACAGCGTATAACATGTAACAAACGTTCCTCACGAACAAAACAAAATGTTCTTATATATACATGGGCATGTAAACGCCGTATTCTCATTTGCTAATTCAGTTTCTACAACTCTTTCTAGTAATTAATCAAGGAAAACTGGAAGAAACCGAAAAAATAAGAGGGTTGTTCAGAAAGTAAGGAACGATCGCTCACGAAGTGGAAACCACAATGAAAACCAAAACTGTTTTCTTTACACATTTAGCTACACCTCCCTGGTACTTCTCTACATAGTCGCCGACTTAAACATTTGTCGGAGCGTTATACCAAATTTTCAACACCATCGTCATAGAAGGCAGCTGCCTGTGCTTTCCGATATTTTTTTTTTTAAAGAGGTGGAGCACTCCACGCCCACACCGGCATGTTGGCCAACACAAAAGGTCTACTGCCATCTCTGCATAAGGGTTAGTATTCACTAAAGTGAGGTGTCGCAGGATGTGGGTACTGCGATGTTTGCGTACATCTGGTTAGGATTAACCATTAATACGCGCTCATCTGGAGATAGATTGGTCGAAATCTGACGAAGGGTAGCTGTTTGAAGGGCAGAGGAAAAAAGTGCCAAGGCAAGAACCAAGGGAAAAAAACCTCCGCGAAAGTTAGGTCGGGCGGCAAGAGCAGTAGCGGTTGTCTTGCTGCCTGCGATAGGTTGTGCAAGGATAGGCTTTGTTAGTAGTGGGTATCATGCATGTCGATACCTTGACGTTGAGCGTTTGTGCTGCTCGGCGGCTGGCGCTGGGTGCTGGTACAGAGTCCTCGTTCAGCGTCAGCAACCTGCAACAGTTAGGTTTGTTATCGATCTTGTGTCCGATAGGTCATATACCGGAGGCACAGTGTGAGGGAATGTTGGCAGATTGTTTGTGCGTCTGTGGGCGAGCTCGTCGGTGTCCCTGCTGTGGCCTGTTGGTCGGCTCTAATAGCAGCTGGTAGTTGCCAGTCAGTGTTGCTGATATGCAGGGGCCTGCCGACGTTTGTCGCTGTTTGCGTATGTTAGTTTACCATAGGTGGCTATGCCCTAGCTAGCAGTGTCTTTGGTCGCTTGTGCTTCCACCTGTGGTTGTGATAGTCGATAATTCTCTATGATGATCTATAGCGCGTAGCCTGCGCCCAAGTGTTGTTTTCGTATCAATGGTTTCATATGAACATAGATGATACTCAGGACGAGCCACTTAGGGCTGTGTTGTGGGTGATCGAACACTTCCCATCGAAAAGGCTGCAGGCGCGTCTTCACTGTCCCTGCAGAGTGCGGCTGAGAATTGCCATGAAGAAGAAAGTGCGTGGCAGTTGTGTTAGGTGGGCTGCATTCAGTTAGGCGAAGCCTCTCAGCGCGTCCTCCTACATGGTGGGAGACATTGTTGTTCTAGGCACCTTTACTCGCTCACAACTGAAAGGAGCGTCTTGATACGATCGACGTGCATACTAGAGACACTGCCCAAAACGTCTGTGAAAAGCCTCGTCAGATTTTCACAGTAGTTTCCATTTCATGACCAATCGTTCCCCACTTTCCGAATAGCACTCGTATAACAAAAGCTTTCTTATATGATATGTTCAAAATGCTCTTCGTTAGCAGTGATACATAAATCAATCCGACGTCTAAATGAAACCTACATGCTTTAACGTAGTGCTGAAGTTCTGGCTATGATTTCGAAGCCTTCCAAAATGCGAAAATAAAAACAGTCTGTATTTGGTGCCAGAGTTCAAAATTCAAGAACTTTCAGTTGTCGCTTTAGATCTGGTGAACACAGAGGTCAGGAAATCTGCCCATATATTATCTATCTGTCACGGAAACTGTTTCACAGAAGGCTACGGGTAGTTTACTGAAATCTGGGCATCTTTAACATTCCATTTTACAATGAGTTTTGCACGGTATGCTGTAACGTTTTAAAAGAGGCCATTTCGGAACAAGCCTTTCATACTTCGCAGACCTCCACCACACTTGGCGTAAGTCATTTGTTGATCATAGACTGTCAGTCGGACCGTGAGAGTGACTCATCTTTGCTAGAAAATAGGAGTGAGAGAGTGTCGCAGAGATGCTGAAAGATCTCAGCTTACACATTTATGAAGACTGACGCAAACTATACCAAGAAAGTTTATCTACAAAGATTCGAGAACTGGCTCTCAACGATGACTCTAGAAATATACTACGACCACCTACATGTCAGTCTTACAGGGATCACGAGGACAGGATCACACTAATTACAGAACGAAGAGACGTTCAATAAATCACTCTTACCACTCTCCATACGTAAATGGCTCGGGAAAAGGACTAATAGATAATACAATGGGTCATACCCTCTGCCATGTACTTCACAGTTATTTGCAGAATGTGGATGTAGATGTAGATTTGCTGCTACATCTTATCGAAAGGCTAAAAACTTTCACCGAGGCAGGCCAGTAGAAACGCTAGGTGGTAGAACTCGTTTGGGTTGCAGGATGCTTTGACACAGAAGACATTCTCTTCTGGAATATCGCCTAAGACAGCATGCTACAGCAAGCATCGTTTCAGACATTTGTATTTTGTTAACCTGGGTGCATTCAGCCGGCAATCTTTGCAGCAAAGGTGAGACCGAAGCAAATCCCGATCATTGTGTTTGTCTTCATATGGTTAGGCCCTATGACAATGTTCAAATTAGGTAAAATCTTTTCTTTTTGCATGCTATTTTACATGTGGATTTCGTGTACAGAATACCTGGACATTTTTTACACATTCAACTGACTCAGAACGCGTGGTAATCTGTATCCATTCCGGTGTTAGTCATCTGTAATTTCAAGTGACTTACAAGCAGCTCTTCTCACTCAGAATAACATTTTCAAGTGATTTGCAAGGCCATTTGTTTTATGATTCTAAGATGTTAATGGTCAGTATGAATTTGTTGGTTACTGAAGGTCATTTAATGATTGTTATTTCCATTTTTCTGTTAATTTGTGGTGAAATCAGACTTTGGAGGCTTGTTTGACTCATCTATAATTACTGAGTCTACTGTTGTTTTCTGAAAAACCAAACCTGCTATAGTTATTTAATATTCTTCTTTCATGGTGAGATACAGACACTATTGTGATAAACTGATATGTTATTTTTTCGCTATTTAATATAATTATTGTGGTACAGTAAGTCAGTATTATAGATTTTTTTCGTTTTGTTGTAATTTTTCTTTGTGTTTACGTTGGGCAGCAGGTATTTGCATTAACCTAAATTGCACAGGATGCGAGTTCCCTATCATTACAGCTTTTGTATGAATATGAAGAAAGACTTTACGTTAATACAGAAGAAAGTAGATCGACGCAAATAAATTAAGAATGTCGTCCAGGGCTAATGCTGATCAAATGGAAACTGACTATAAAATGTTAGGAGCAACATAGAAAATCAGTCAAAACGTAAAGATTATGAGCTGAAAGAACAGATTGATGTAGGAGGTTAGGTCACAATTATTCAGGGAAAACCTGTACTTGAACTTAAAGACCACACAGTACAGATCTTCCAAAAGACGAGGGGTGGCTCTGAGCTTGGGTTCCTTAAAGTAAATAAACAAATAAATGTAACTAAAAAGGAACAGAATAACAAGGTTAGGCATTTGTCACGAATATTGCTGAAGGTGAATTAATGACAAAAAAGGAGGAAAGGATGTAATTTCGGAAAAGGTGTATAGATTTGCAGCTATTGTAACACAACTGTCTGAAAGTAAGGACGGAAACCCTGATTGTATAGTACCTGCGAGAGACAGAATTTTATAAATAGCCAGCTCATTGTTAGAGGTTAATGTATGTATGTCTCTCACTACTAATGAGCATAAAACAATAACTCATGTTTCCTTTGAGAAAGTGTAGTATCACCAGATTCTCTAATATCACTGTATCCAGGGTGAAGTATCCAGAGTCTCTGTCCATGTGTTGTTGATAGTTTTCCTTGTGTAACCAGATAACCCCTATGCACTCTATTTTGTGTGACTTCTTTTCTGTTAGGGTCTTTACTGTTGATGAGCCGTCTGTCATTAGTTTCTCTATGTGAATGGCAGATAAAGAAATAAGGGGTGTGTACTTTTCTTTTAGTGCTATTTTTCCATCTTTCAGAAGCAGTTTTCATGTTGTGTGATTCTCCTTTATGAAAATGTTCCTTATATGATATGAGGAATAGATACGGTTTTCTTCCTCATGATTATTGAGGAAGAAATTTCTGAGTATGTACATTTGGATCACGGTATTGTATTGTAGTGAACCATGGACTGTGGGAAAACCAGAACAGAAGAGAATCGAAGCATTTGAGATGTGGTGCTACAGACGAATGTCGAGAATTAGATGCATTGATAAGGTAAGGAATGAGGAGGTGCTATGCAGAATCGGAGAGGGAAGGGATGTGTGGAAAACACTGTCAATGAGAAGGGACAAGATGATGGCACGTCTGTTAAGACATTAGGGCATGATCTCCGTGGTACTAGAGGGAGCTGTAGATCTCATAAACTGTAGAAAAAAACAGATATTGGAATACATCCAGGAAATAATTGAGGACGTAGGCTGTTAGTGCTACTCTGAGATGAAAGGACTGGCGCAGAAGAGAAAATTGTGGCAGGCCGCATAACATAAGACTGATGACTCAGAATAAAACATGGGTGATTGGGAAGTGCCCAGTGCTCTTCCATATGATAGTTGATGAGTAACGTGCTTAGTGGTTTTTCATGTGATAGTAGATGTTCGCAGATAGTTGGCTAAAAATGGTTCACATGGCTCTGAGCACTATGGGACGTAACATCTGGGGTCGGCAGTCCCCTAGAACTTAGAACTAATTAAACCTAACTAACCTAAGGAGATCACACACATCCATGACCGAGGCAGGATTCGAACCTGCAACCGTAGCGGCCGCGAGGTTCCAGACTGAAGCGCCAAGAACCGCTTAGCCACTGCGGCCGGCCGCAGCTAGTTATGGTTGTGCTTCGTATCTATTATTTCGTGTATTTTTCCCGTATTTATGTTTTCTTCCTTGCTGAAGTAATTTTCTCTTTGTCTTGTGCCATTTTTCTGAGTGTTACGTCTGGTGTAAGAAATCTGCAGTGGTTTGAGTACGGACAACTTGCCAAAAATGCATTTCCTAGTGTGCTCATTTGATTCTTGTTTTTCTCTAATAGTACCACCGTTCTCTCATCATGATTTTTTTCCCTTGTGCTTGACGAATTTTTATTAATGTTCACATGAGCGGATGTATTTAAGCATAATTTTAAATGGTGGACTGGATGAAGCAGTTCATTATTCTGGATATTTATATTTTTGTTGATGTTTCTGTTCTGGCTTGTGTGTACGTATCTGTTAGAAGAGATTATTGTTCGTTCTGTGTTCTGTCAAGTTAGTTCTGAATTTTAGAGATTGTAGTCCACTGGTCAGTGTGGTATAAGTACATAACATGAAAAATGTCTTCTATAGTCCATTGTTATTTTCTCAGTAAGATTAAACTGTCAGGATGAATTTGTGCAATTGATATGATGGGAGGATACTATTACGAGTACATGTGTTACCATAGGTTTCTAAAATCAGCATCTTGCTGTTGAGAGTCTTGGAAAAGGTTACGTTATCTGAAAATATGATGTATCAATGATAAATGGGAATGAAGTATTGTTTATAACATTGATTTTATCTGAGTCGTAACAGGCAAGGACTTATTTATGAGCTCTATCTTGCGATGATGTTTCTCTTCCACTGAAATTTCTTATGTATTATGATTGTTTTTCCAAGCTGTGATGGAACTGAATATAATTATTTGGTGAATGATACGATTATCTTTTGTAGCTGTAGCGAATTCTGCTCTCTCTAAGATTAATACAGAGGTGACTTGGTCTGGTTATAGATCCCCTCCAGATGGAGAACATGCTATTGCGACTCTGCGGTTTTGTTAATGTTAATTAGTAATAAGTGTATGATACCTTTATTACCTTTTCTCGAGGTGGGTGAAGTTACTGATCTTTTTTTTTCTGGGCTTGTTGAGTAAAATAGGGAAGTAGCCGAAAAGGCTACTCGGTGCTTTGGTATGTTCTAAAGGTTCTCATGGTTTTATGACTGATGAACCAGGAAGTTGTGAAGTAATGTAGATTTATGAGTTTTTCCCAGTGTCTGTAATGACAGGACAATTCAAGGGTTTGGATTTTTGTGCTTCTCTAATGCAGGAAAGCACGCAGCAGGGAAGAGAACAGCCCAGTTATTATTTGGGTTGAGATAAGAGGAGATATCTTTTGAATGAGCATGAGTGAGTAAATCCTTTTCTCAAATAAGCCAGAATAAGATTAAGAGCTTCTGCAACACAGAGATTGGATTGAGACTAATATTTATTTTGCAAAGCATACAAAGCCACATTTATTATGTTTGGATATCGAGAAACTAATGTAAAATGACCGGGTAGCTGACAAAATAAGATCTTCCTTCTGGAAACAAGTAATTGTTAAGAACAGCAACAATGACGAGTGCATGAGGATTCTCCTTCCTCCGTGGACTTTGCTAAGTGATCATGATAACTGTTTTGAAGATAATAAGGTTCAAATTGCTCTGAGCACTATGGGACTTAACATCTGAGGTCACCAGTCCTCTAGAACTTAGAACTACTTAAACCTAACTAACCTAAGGACATCACACACAACCATGCCCGAAGCAGGATTCGAACCTGCGACCGTAGCGGTCGCGCGATTCCAGACTGAAGCCTCTCGGCCGCACTGGCCGGCGAAAATAATAAGGTATGGAAATTTTGGATTAACCAAGAGGCGAGACATTCTAATTAACATATTCTGAATCATTTCTAAATTTTTTGGAAATTCTCCAGAGTGAATACTGATGTAACCAGGAACTTGTGAAGTACTGTAGATTTATGAGTTTTTCCCAGTTTCTGTAATGATAGAACAATTCAAAGGTTTGGATTTTTGTACTTTTCTAACGCAGGGAAGCACGCAATTGATGACTTAAGTTTTGAATGCTTTTGAGTATTTTTCTTCCATTCTCCTTATAGTAATGCAATTGAGTGTGATATGAACCAGTTAATGAACCAGGGTGTCAGATCCTATTTATTAGTTCCCTCTTGCAGCTGTTCGCTAAGGGCCTCGCCGCTGTGGTAACACAAGTTCCAGTCAGGTCACCGAAGTTAAGCGCTGTCGGTCTGGGCTAGCACTTCGATGGGAGACCAATCGGTTTTCCGAGCGCTGTTGGTAAGCAGGGTGCGCTCAGCCCTTGTGAGGCAAACTACTTGATTGAGAAGTAGCGGCTGCAGTCTCGTAAACTGATATACTGCAGTGAGAGCGTTGTGCTGACTACATGCCCCTCCATATCTGCATCCAGTGACGCCTGTGGGCTGAGGATTACACGGCGGCTGGTTGGTATCGTTGGGTCTTCACGGCCTGTTTGGGCGGAGACCTTTCGCCGTTGTTCAGCAAATGTGATTCAATGTTAATTTTAGAACTTTTATAGCGAAGTTCTGATAATAATTTTTCTTTTAGTTGTGTTAGTGTTTGTCTTTGCAATAACGTCCGTTAACACTTGAAAATGCACTAATCAGAGAACAATGTAGACGGAGAGGTAAAACTTGACATGGAGTTTTATTGTAACCGAGAAAGACTGCAAAATATGACCAACAAATGGCGCTGGACATCAACAAGTCAGTGACACTGCATGAGAACACCCACAACTGCACAATTTGGGCTACAGAAAATCTTAGAAATGTGAAAAGCCAATTCCATGATGAGAAAGTTATGGTGTGGTGTGGGTTCACCACACGAACAGTGATCGGACCTTTTTTCTGATTTTTGAAACTGTCAGCATGATGGGCTGCGAGGTACGTCGATACGTTACAGAATAGCATCATCCCTGGCCTGGCTGATGAACATGTGCTAGAAGGTGAGGATCTTATGGAGGATGGCGTTCCACCCAATATGCTATACATGTGAAAGATATCTTGCTCATATAGTTTGGTGAGGATAGCTTGCTCAGCCGCCACTTCCATCATGCTCGGCCTCACAGTTCCCTAGACCTCAAGTCATTTGATTATTGTTATTGGGTTACCTAAAGCAGCAAGTCTACCGCGATCGGCCGACCTCACTAGGGATGCTGACAGCCAAGATCCGACGGCAGTTCCTCACCATATCTACTGATATGCTGATGCTGCCTGCAACATTGATCCTCAGCTGGAAGTATTGGTGATGAATGACGGCCGACATGTTGTACATTTGGTACAAAGAACATCGTATTTAGTCAAAATCAGTTGTTGTGTTACTTGTTGCTTTTTTATCATATGAAGCTCCGTCTGTTGGTCATTTTGTTCCCATTTTTATTTGTTTCAATAAAACTCATGTCATATTAGGCGTGTGTCTCGTTTCTACGTAAGTTATTTCATGAAGTACTGAATTTTTAAATGGTAGTGGACTTTAGCGTCACCTTGTATTTTTTGTATCTAGGCTTGAACGTAAACAACTTCTTGTTTTTCTACAAGGCAGATTCATGTTGTTTTCACATTAGGTAACAGGAGCTGCAAATGATGACTGACTTCTCGATTGGCGTTTGCATTACAATTAAGTGATTCTGTTCTTAGTAATGCATATTACTGATGTCCTTTTTATACGTATTTCGGTTAATCATCATATTTCTCTCATCTACAGGATGCAGGATTATTTTTTCCTGTTCTAAATATGTCATGTCAAATATAGATACTGAATTACATGTCCTAACCATTCTGAAAATGAGTTTTTGACAATGAATGGTGACTGAGCCAATTTGTCCATATAGATATGTTTCTGCCAATATCACATGTTTATTTTTTATTCGAAGTTGTGTAATACAGTACTAGAGCACTCTAGGTAATACATAGATGCTCGATCCAAGGAAACGAGAGTACATTTTGATTTACATGATAAAAGTAGTTTGGACAGAATAGTGAACCTGTGGAAGATCAGGTATATTAAAAATATCCTATTTCTTGTAAATTTCACAGTTATGAGTCAACGTGGATAATTTTAGGAGCAGGAATTTTGTAAAGACAGTAGAAAGAGAAAGAGAGTGAGAGAGAGATCAACCTAAGATACGATACTTGTTGGTAATAGGATCAAAGATGTTCAATGGCTGAGAATTTTGGATGGATAGCTGATTAATACTGACACAAGATGATATAATTCTTTAAAGTCAACTAATCATGATTCTCGCAGAGACTGCTCATTCTCGTTACCTGTGAGGTGATCTATTGGCATTGGGTGCGCGTTGGGTGGCCGCGCTGAGTATGTTATAGAAAAAGGTGAGACATAAAGCCATACAAGAATACATGTACCAACATGTTGCATAGATGGTCCCACGATTACAGAAACGGTACACCGTGTATATGTTCGCTTATCGGTAATACCCCCATTGAAGGATCTTGGATCCTCCAACACCTGTTGTCAGGCACACTATCTCATGTTCACGCACTATCGTACAATAACACTGTCGTTCTCCGTAATTCACACCACTTCAAGAGTTTGGAACCATCCCTAAGCTAAGGGATGGTTCAAACAAAAAGCTGGTATGTGTAATGGCCATGTGAATGTACTGCTTGATGTAACTTTCACCTCAGATCCTGAACCATTTCCTGTGAGCCATGAAATTTCGGACAGCAGCAGAAAATATGTTTCTTCTTCTAATGTTTCGGTCGTATATCTTTCAGCCATCTTCAGAGTGAGCCGGAAAACTCAAACTACAGCACTCGATACAACCTTCCAAACCAGAGGACCACGGCACTACGCATATGACCACAGATAAACAAGCGCTAGAGACGTTGATCGGAGGTAACGACGCTCGGAGGTCGATATATCATTACGCACTGTGCTGTTGTGACGTCTTTGAGTGTTTATAAAAGAAATCGCCGGATTCCAGTATTTATCCAGTTTGAAACCACTTTCTTATGTAAATTCGTTGCCAAACAAAATTGAAATGCTTCTTTCATCACAGAGTTCCAAAACCATTAAATTGACGCAGAGTTTCGTCACTTTCATACAGCACAGAGCGACCGGTGTCGATGCATTGCTCTGAAAAACCCAATATATGGAGCCGTAAATATCGGGTGTACTTACTGTGTTCCATGCATTTTTCATGAACTGTACGTGTTGCGTGCCCGATGCACGAAAGGCCGCGTTTTCAACGATTCTTGTCAAGCCTAGTCTCCTGGAGGTTCAGATCATGTTTAACGGGCCCAAAAACGGTGCTGTCTTCAGTGGAAGGCAAAAACTCCCTTTCGCTTTGTTCTTGTTGGCGATCTCTCTTCTTTTTGATGACAGCATTACCACATGTGGCAGGAAAGCTATCTTTCTGTGTCATCTTCCACACTCCTTGTGTCCTACTTAGGTTTTACTCGTAGCATGCTGCCTATCTGTTGCGGAGAGTAACCATTTGCTTCAAACGTGTTTATGAGTAGAAACTCATTCTGCGCCCTGCTCTCGTCAGCAATGATATATTTCAACGAAAAAAGGTTCTGAGAACACTTATCGTCTGAGAAGGGTTGTGGAAGCTTTTTTCACGTAAAACGTATGCGTCGGCTTCCGATCAAGTGCCTGTCCGAAAGTGCCGTCAACTTTGTGACGAAACAGTACTTCCAAATACGGAAGCCAACCCTCCTTTTCGGTTTCCATTGTAAACTGGATATACCCATGAATAGATTTTTGATGTTTTAAAAAGTCTTGCACTTTATTTTCGGCATGGGGTTTCGCTACAAATGCGTCGGCAATATATCCCTATCACTGGTGCCGTAACCACGAAACAAGGGCTGAGTGGTGTCTCATTATGTTTAGCGACGATTCGCGGTCCTCTACTACCCTAAATGATCATCGTCAGCAAGTGTGGCAGCACCATGGAGAAAAGTCCCATTCTTCCAATGTTTTGGACAAACGCAGCGTTGTTACTCCCGCGGTCATCGAATGGGAAGCCATCGGGATATGACTCCCCGTCACAGCTGGTAGTAATTGAGCAAACTCTGATGGCATTACTGTACGTCACGGACATGCTGCGTCCTCATATGACGGAATAGTGGTGCCGTTTTTCAGCAGGACAATGCCCGTCCCCATATGCAACGTGTCTCAATGAACTGGCGTGCTCGGGCGTCGACTCCCTCCCAGTCACAGTATCCAGTGTATGAAAAACTGGGAACCAGCTTGTCTCAGAAGAGGATACAATGTCTGTATAACAGTTGGATTAGTGCATGTGTGCAGGCCAGAGACGACACAATGACATACTAATAAACTGGCTCATACTGCCGAGCTTTTTGTACATTTGACTCCATTTTGTAACTACTGAAATAAAATCACCGTGTCATCCTGTGAAGTTTCACTTCGTTCCCTCTTCCTATCCTGGGTGCTTTACTTTTTTTGTTGGATTTTCCAATTGTAGACCAACAAGTTATTAAAAAGGTGGTGAAAATGTTTTGGTTATCAGAGCTGGTGCACAACTTGGAATTTGGAATAAGATACTTGCCTGTAGATTAGATTAAATGTACTTTTGGTTCCAAGTGATGCATAGTGCGGAGATTCTATGGGATGTAAAACATGTCAGAAAACAAGAACAAACAATAAATATTTCCAGAGTAAGAACAGTTATGCTAATGTATCTTCCACATATCTCAAATGAAGTTTCTTTGTGGGTGCGGAATTGGTCAAAAAATAAAAACAAGAGGAAAAAGCATATTTAAATACAAAGCAATGTAAAATTTGTACCAAATAATAGTTACTGAATGCACTTAGCTGCACATAATAATTCTTAGGTAATTATATCCACGCATCATCAAATAAAAAATGAAATAATAACATTTTACATCACCTTTTTATAATGATCGCATTACTCTCCAAAATTGGTACAGGGATAATATTATACACAGTTTTCACATTATGTGACACTAGTAATACCACACATGCATCAATCGGTTTTGTTAAGAAATTCATGAATAGAGTAGAAAGAGAGGGCCACCAATAAATTCTTTAGAGTCTTCTTAAATTGAATTTCATTATCAGTTAAACCTTTTATGGCCGCTGGCATGTTACTCAAAATGTATATTTCTGAATAGTGGACACATTTCTGAACCAAAGTAAGTGACTTAAAATTTTTGTGGAAGTTATTCTTATTTGTGGTATTGATTCCATGAAATGAGTTGTTGGTTTTAAAAAAATATATATTATCAATGTAAAACTCTATTAAGAAATAAAAATATTGGAAAGCAGTAGTTAGTACCCCAATTTCCTTAAACAGCCCTCTGCAGGACATTCTTGAGTTCACACCACAAATAGTTCGTATTGCCCGCTTATGAGCTCGGAGAACTTCAGGTTGGCTTATGAGTTATCCCAGAAAATAATCCTGTGTGACGTAATGGAATGAAAATAAGCATAATAAGCTAGCTTTATTAGTTTTGTTTCACCGTTGTCTGATAACATTAACATAGGAAACATAGGAAACAGAGATTTGTTTAGGGGTTCAGCATTTCTATGGTATGATCTAGTTAAATCTATTGTCAAGCTGTAAACCGAAGAATTTAACAGTGTTAAACGTCTTCTATCTGCTTGTCGTCATATTTTAGGCATATACTGACAGTAAACATTTTAGAAGTTTCTGAACTGCATATAGTGTGTTTTTTCATGGTTTAGTGACAGACTTTATTAATACCAATCAGCCGACTGTTCTGAGGCAATGTTTGTATCTGACAGTTTTACTGATGACAGGTCATTGATATACACAACAAAACCTAAAGGCCCTAAGATAGCCTTGGGGCCAAATATGTTTTTGGTTCCTGTGTGTATGATGCCTGATAGCTTAATACACGTCTCTTCCCTACGGGCACCATTTGTTTTCTGTCACAGATATACTCGTAGGATTTGAAACATTTAGCAGCGTTTCCTGTCACACCGTAAAATTGTAATTTACTGAAAAGGATATTGTGATTTATGCGATCAAATGTATTGGACGTAGAGCAAAATAGGCCAGTAGCCGTAATTTATTGTCTAATGTATTAAGTAAATTCTCATTGTAAGTGTAGATAGCCTTCTCAATATTGGAACCTCTTAGAAACCCGAATTGTGACTTAGATAATGTTTTATTTGTGCTCAGATGGTTAAGCAGATAACTACACATTTTCTTTCCTAAAATTTTTGAGATTGCTGGCAAAAGAGAAATGGGACGGCTGTTTGATGGCATCTCCTTTCTTATGCAAAGGCTTCACTTCAGCATGTTTCAATCATTCAGGAAAAGTTTCACTGCATGCTAGTATTGTGTTTTTGTATGGATGTATGTGTGTGTGTGTGTGTGTGTGTGTGTGTGTGTGTGTGTGTGTGTGTGTGTGTTTTGTAAGGGTGTGTGTGTTTGTGTGTTTTGTCTTGAAAATGCAAGTGAAGAAAAAAATCATATAGTTCTTTTTTCAAGAATTTACCACTATTTACTACCGTATCTCCTGAATGCTGGCGCTGAAACAGGCCTGCTACTTTCATGTTACTCTAACTCTTATTGTGGCTTATTTACTTATCTCTTTAGTAGGCTTTAGTTTTAGCAGTGTTTTAGTTACTTTGCACGGCCCGTTTTTAATAATATAATTTGTAGTTTGGTTTGTGTCTTGCCACAATGTTGCCTATGGTTAGGAGGTGCTGCAGTGGAGCGAGGAATAGCGGACTTTATTTAGCTTACATACTACATCAACGATTTGCTTTGGTATGTTAAGGCAGTTTTGTCATACTTGACATTTACACTCGCAGTATCGTTTTTAATGAACAGCTAAACTAGGACATTTGAGAGTTTATTAAATCTTATACACCTTAATGACTGTGTAAACAGCACCCCATGAGAAGTGTACAACTTCTAATTAGAACAGGTCGTAGTAACGTCCAGCTTGGCTTATCGAATGAAAATAAAGTCGACTTCTTGCAAGTGACGTACCTTCTTGTTTACTTCTACCTTAAATTAACATATTTAAGTTGATAATTTCTAAATTTATACACTTTTAAAGTCTTCAGTGAGAAAAGAGTATCAGCTTCAATGGTCTAAAAAAAGTAAATAGCAATTTGGAGCTTATCGAAAGCCCACAACATATACGGTAGTTAACAGCGGCTCTTCTCAGTCTACCGTTTTTCTGCTCCATGTTGCATCGCATTACAAGATCTTCAGTTAGAAAAAGACGAAGTTGATAAAGAACTAAGAGCAATGGGATCTGTTGTTATAAAAACGCCGCAAGGAGTGGCCGCGTGGTTAGAAGTGCCATGTCATGAATTGCGCGGCCCCTCACGCCGGAGGTTCGAGTGCTCCCTCAGCATGGGCGTGTGTGTTGTCCTCAGAGTAAGTTAGTTTAAGTAGTGTGTAAGTCTAGGGACCGATGACCTCAGCAGTTTGGTCCCCTAGGAATTGACACATTTATAAATAACCTTAACAATCGAAACACGGCTAACCAAATGAACCAGAAGAAGCTGAATCCGAAACAATTAACAAAAAATAACGCACTCACGCTAGATACAAACATCAAAGAAGAAAATCACAAATACACTGTCATGCCATACATCGGAACGATCTCAGATAAAGCAGAACGCATGTTTAATAAGCTCAACTTTCAGATTAGTTTCCAACACGATGAGTGACATTCTAAGTCGCAAAATGGAGAATGCTCCCCATTTCAATAGATCCGGAATGTAGAAAATGAATTACGGAGATTACTATGATTTTACATTGGCCTAATGGGGAGAAATTTTAACGCCCGGTTTAAAGATCGTGTCAGACAAGGTGAAAGTAGTTCGTTCAAGATTCGCATGCGTTCGAGAGAAAGCATTCACTCCGCATCAGTCGTAAACAAAACATTTTTTTAATCGGAGAAGGATAAGGAAAAAAAAAAAGTTGACCAGGTGCGAGTAGGACCCGCGCACTCAGGATTCGTACAAACTTAATTATGTACATTCTGTTAACTCATTCTGGGAATCGAGAATTTCAAAGAATTTTGCGTGTTATCGATATCGATACTGACAAGATATTGGTCCCAGGAATTCCACGACCGTATCAAAATCTCTACAGTAGTTCTTCAAACTAGCTCAGACGTACACTCAAACGCGAACAGGGGATTTCAGCTTATATGTTTAGAGAGAGAAGATTAAATAAAATATTTTATTTGCTAGCTAAAACATGACTACATCTTACATTTTATGTTTATATGTAATAATGTTCGTCTGTTATACTTTTCACGAATGATGAATGCAATGTATGTTCTAAAGGAAAAAGATATTTCTTATATGATATAATCACTATTTAATAAGTTTCAGATCTTTTTACTTTACTTGTGTTGGAAACCTTTCTTCCTTCCGAATGTGATGATTCTAGGTCAACGGGAAGTACGCTACAGGTTTTGATAAGAGAGCTTGTGTCAAAACGTGTGACATAAATGGCCATATCATTTGATGGCATTGACTAAGAAGCTTACAATTTTTTATGCCGGCAACAGGCAGATTTGAACTTGATACGCCTAAATATTTAAGAGAAAGAGGGTCTTGACAGACGGACAGACAGACAAGCTGATAAAAAATGAGAGTACAAATATTTTTTCTTGGTATATAATGCAAGTTAACGATTTTCGGATGTTTTCATTTACTTGTACTGTGAAATCTTGCTTCTTGCCAAATATAGTGATTCTGTGTCACAGGGAAGCATCCTGTAGGCTTTACTGAGAGAGTTCGCGAGTATCAAAATATGTGACATAAACGGTTCGTATCGTTTCACTTAGAAGCTTAAATTATTTACACCTGTAAGGCACTATAGACCTTAGTATGTGACATAAATTTGAACTTCGTACGTCTAATCGCTTGTGAGAAATAGGCTTCTTAACAGCTAGACATGTAGATAGAGGGCCAGCAAAGCGATCCTGTAAAGGTGCCGATTTTACAGGCTATGCATGGAACCCTGAAAACCACAGATATCTTGGAAGAGGTTGAATTATATCTCAGAATGAGTACCTCATAAGGCAGCCAATACAAATTTTAAATGATCAGACAGATTTCCTAAATAGATTTTTAGGCAATTTTAATGGTATTTTACGTTCTACGTGAATTAGGTAACATGAGTGACTGATCTTATTGCCACACTGGACTCCCATTCGGGTGGACGACGGTTCCAACTTGCGTCCAGTCACACTGATTTCCCTAAATCCATTCAGGAAAATTCCGGGATAGTCCCTTTGAAAGGGTGCAGCCGACTTCCTTCCCCATCCTTCTCTAATCCGATATGAGACCGATACTGCGCTGTTTGGTCTCCGCCCCCAAATCAACCAACCAACATATTACCAGACCGACACTTATTTTATACTTTAATAACGAATGTAAATTATTTTAGTATTTAACAATACTGTAGACATTTGTACAGTACTGTAATAATTTTAAAACTTTACTGATCTATGTGACATAGGATAATCAAATATCAGGATAGCTTAACTACAGTGGTGAGGGTCAGTAATGGTGTACCACTTCATGATTTGTGTAATGAACAGTAGTGGGATTTATGATTTCTGAAATAACAATAAACATGAGTCTATTTTCAGCAAAGCCGCACAAAAATGTGGCCTATAAAAAAAGTATGTAATGCGACAACCTAGCATCAATGCAACAATTAGAATAAGAAACAACACTCGTTTTGCGTTAAAAAGTTGGAATGATGGAACCATTCTAACCACCGCAGATGTCAGTTTTATTCCATTAATGAACCATGCATATAAATTACATTATTCGCAAGTTTCAGCCTTACGTCATTTTCAAGTATCTGCAATATAATTTAAAAAGTTAGTAAATAGGTGAGACACACTAGTGGACGACATTACACTTGCTTATTACAGTTGCTGTTTAAATTCCTGGTGTGATATTGGTGATGTGTGAGCCACATTTAAAAATTTTGTTTCTTGTTATTTTGTGACACATGTTCCCATATATACACATGTTGAATTTTACCAATACCAATCAGCTTAAAAACGTTACATTCATAGCAAGTCATTTACACAAAAACTTTACTAACAGGTAGCTTACCTGTCTTTGCACATTCATTTTAACAGCATACCGTGTACCTTACCGCACTCATACATAGATATCACTGTTAAAAATAACGGAAACCTACCATCAGCTGAAGAGAATGTTAGGACCTATCACTTTGGAGATAGAAAGTTACCGCCAGAGGGAGCTCCAGTTTTGTGATCACAGTCTATCGTCTCTGTCTATGTCATTATTTATTGTTAAACTTCTTACGCAAGAGACTTTTATAATACTTATAACGATCGTAGGTAATTTTTTCCACGAAGTTTTTGCTCAAGAAATATCAACACCAGTTGAATCAGAGGGCTAAACTCGAAAAAAGGAACTATTAATAATCATCATGTGGAGTATTCCTTTGGTGTCAGCAAGGGGCCGACATTGTAAGTTGGTAAGATATCTCACACAAGTCGATTGCGAGAAGATTTAAACTTTTCCGTATGTGCGTTAAACTCTGTTATATAATACTGTGATACCTGTTTCACCAAATGTTCCATTAGAGCAACATTATTTTAGGGATATTTCTTCTAAACATTCAACCAAACAAAATTACTGTGTAGGTAGCACAATACAGAGAGACTTTATCACGCTAAAACACTTGCCACGTTTCTGAAGCACATTCTCCTTCGTATATACAAGAAAAAATTCTTATTAATCTTGGTGTCGAGTTTATGACGAACTCTGTCTTATAGTTCGTGGCTTATTTCCACAAATTTCAGCAAATATTTTGCACATAATTTACAGTTTTGGGGATAGAACATACAAATGCAACTTAAAAGTAAAAATCCAAGAGACTTTTTTCTTTTCTCACGTTTATTAAGGCGGTGCCAGTATTGACGATACAATGTCGATACAAAATACTTGTGTAACAACAGCAAAAGCATCGAAGAGCAGAATTACTACCAGCACACTTGTAGTTTTGATTTTTCACATACAGTTAGCTTCTTACGGCTGAATAAACTTGCCAGTATCATGAGAAGGTAACAGTTATACAGCCTAAAAGTCTGGAAGCGCAGCCTGTTGTTCTTGCTGAAAATGTTTAACGAAAGAAACAAGTATCAATCACGCAGTTATTCCAGATGAGATAAGAGCAGTTCTCTAGCCTACTGAACATCTTTAGATGTGTTAGCAAAATCATAGTACTTAAGGCAAAGGAGTTTTCGTTGGTAACCAAGTACATTAGTGTTTTGTTTAGGATCACACAATATGCATAAAGCAAAAATGTTTATTGTACTGGACTATATTTTCTCCTTTCCCTGATAATTTTCATTGGATAAATTGCTGTTTTAGAGTTACAGGGCAACCAATTTCTGGGTAAAGCAACATACAGTAGGAACACGAACTCAGTGGTGAGTGCCGGCATTCATTATAAAACTGAACAGAAAGACATACGTCCTTTAACACTGAATGCTGTTAGCAACAGTTGTGTTATGCTATTGATTTGTCACTTAATACTCAATTTAACGTTCTAATTAGCACGTAGCTTAATTAGAACTTTTTAATGCATTTGGCAATTATCAGAGTTCCTGAAGATATTACTGTTGTTAGCGTATTCTACATCCTACATAGCTAGTGACGCTTATTATTAATACATGCGATAACATATTTTGCTTACAAAAATACTTGTCACAAAGCACTTACATCAATATTATTTCCATTGCATTCGCTCTGAAGCTGCAGCAGTTCATTACACATGAAACAGACGTTGAGCTAAACCCAAAGTCTTTAATGGGTTCTCAGACGAACCACTGTTTTGGTTACACATTCGACACACCAGACATTTTTAAGAGTTCTGTCTCGCAGGCACAGGGAAAATAAACCTTCCCTTGGACAATTGCGTTTGTTTCAGTTCTAATTCTTTCGGACTCCGTATTGAGGAACTTTGGCTTAATGTATTCCATTTTCTTCCTAGAAAAAGTAGAAATCTTATTCTAAGCACAGATATCTGTTACCTCCAGATGAAATTATTCAATATATGTCGAATATTTTTACACTTGTACACTAAAAGTTAGCGTTTCGTGTTTAAAACTTTAACGAGATCCTTTGTTTTGTTCTATTAATAGCAGGTATAGATGAATGGAAGGTTCTGAATGTACAACAGAAGCAGTGTAGCTCTGAAAGGAAGAACCTTGTTAAATTTCTTTACATGATTTCATGGCACTCGAATGAAGAATGGATAGTTAAGTTGTCCACTGCAGCTGCATCATTCAAGGTTTAAAATTCACAGGAGAATCAAGATTATTTTACTGTTCCTCAACTATATTCAAAGGAACAACTACTTAGATAAATTGGGGAAAGACATTTGCTGTGTTGAATGTAATTCACATATCGTATAAGTTTGTGTATGTGTTGTAGAGAGGGAGGAGAGGGAGACAGAAAGGTGGCAGGGGGGGGGGGAGGGGGGAGGATGGGATGGGTGAGAGATCGTGGTTTTAATGTATGGATAAAAAGATGTGCTGTCTCGAACTGCATAACGAAATTTTTTGTACTGTTATCGGAGCTCCCTCGGGTTAGAAAATAATTCGACGGAAACTACTACCAGTACTTAAGAGTAGCTGTCTATTACTTTTAATTGATAATGGACGGAGAAACTGACATATTTGTGAGAAAGTAACCATTATTTCAGATCAAGAATAAAAGTCGGTGTCTTTCGTATTTAGCAACTCTTACCGGTATCAGCCAGAAAGATCAGATAATTGCATCCCGAAAGGTATGGAAAATTACCATTAACAGCTCAAACGAAAGCTCACTGAAATTTCCTGGCAAACTGCGCGAGGAAGTGGGACTCGAAACTGGGACCTTTGCCTTTCATCGGCAGTTGCTCTATAGATCGAGTTATCCATGCACGACTCACGACTAGCTCTCACAGCTCAATTTCCGCCTGGAGCTCACCTCCTGCCTTCCCGGCGTCACAGAAGCTCTCTTGCACTGCTTGTGAGAACAGCACTCGCGAAAGAAAGGAACTGCCAGGATATTTGAAATCAGCGCACCTCTGCTACAGAGTGAAAAGTCATTCTGGAAAGCTTACTGTGTTCTGAAATGGGCACTTTCCTTGTGCAGAAAAATATCCTAGAGGTAATCCACCATTCTAGTAACAGAAAGCAAAACGAGTCACATCAGACTTCTGTGCAGAGCTATTTAAAGGGCCCGGAAATTTCCTTGCACGTAAGTTTTTAGTGCAGTGTATAGACATTTTCCCTGAGTTTTCCAGGAAACAAAACTTACAGGGATGACAATTAACGGTTGAGATTGGCTGCTTGAATGCCACCTGAGAACTATTATTTGAGGCTGTACATGGTGCATCGAGCAGAGCACTTCGCAGCCATAACTGATATAATCCTCAAATAGTGCCTTCCACAACACAATGGTGGTGTTAAAAGCAAGCTGGCGTTGTATTGCAAGTAATCCTGGAGCAATAACTAAATCTGATACACCGCAGTACTGGTGTTAATAATGTGACAAAATGTACTGCCCAACAATGAAAAGGTTTCGGACTCATTCTCATTTATTTCCTACTGCTGATTTCAGAAATCACTGTAGAAATGACAGTTTAGCTCTTGCATTCCAGATATAATGACATGCCATTTTTCTCGATCATCATTTTGTTTCTGGAATTGTCACATCAGTTAAATGATAAAACACAACTCTCTCCAGCTGCTTGTAGTTTATCAACACCACTACTGTTCCTTTTACTTTCAGTTCGTAATGTTTGCGTTCCAGTTAATGCAGAATTTCTAGTTCTAGAGTGCTTTTGAAGTGTAAAACTTGTTAAATCAAAACGACACGAAAATGTGTAAATTTAGTGAATAGTTTTTTTATATATTTGTGGAGGAATAACATTTTCGTCACAGAAACGCAATATGACGCCTCTTGTGAAGCATTATTTTAGTATGAAGGTATGGGACCGAGATAAATCATGAACTCTGCATATAGTTGCAACTCTTCTTCAGTTATACTGCGACAGTGGATGAAAAATAAAAGGAAACCACCTATTGCTTGTGCTGCGCCTGTGGTTTGACGAGAGTCTACAAACCATACAGATAACTGCTATTTCTGCTTGATTCCACTTATAAAGATAGGACTGTCAATGAACAAAAGACGAGGTGTTCCATTCAGATGGTTTACCAGCTCTTACTCCACCCCAAAATTGTGCACTCGAAGCAGAAAATTAAGACTTCGTGGAAGAAGAAAAACTTTGTTTTCTTCTAAAAAAAGTTAAAAAAATAAAAGATCTCGTTGTTTGCTGCGACGTTAATGGACTGTTAAACACTTGAATTTTTATCATGATCCAACTGACTGGAAGCTATTCAAAGAGTCCTCCAAGCTTAGTCTGCAAGTTGTGGTACTTCAGAATGCCTACCGTCTTTCTTGCTTACCTGTTGGTAATGCAGTTCACATAAAGGAGACTTGCCCCAGGATTTCAGTCCTTCTTGACTCCATCATATACTCTGAATACAACTGAGAACTCTGTCACAGTCTCAATACCATCGCTGTTCACTAAATTGTGATGCTTCTTATGTGCGTTGGACATCACACAATAGTCAGTCAGACTGACCTATAAGAAACTCAGCGAGAAAAATGGCGTTGCCCAGTCTCTGGTGGACCCAAAAGATGTTCTTATTCCATCCCTTTCTGCAGACCTAGGGTTCATGAAAAATTTTGTCTTAAGTATGATCCGAGAAGGACGGGCGTTTGGAGACACTTTTTCTACATTAATTGTTGCAAAAGCTATAGAAGGTATTTTCGTTGGAACACAAATTAGACATCATATAGGATCTTGCATTTGACCAAATTTTGTAATGCAAAGAAAAAAAAGCTCAGGAAACCTTCATGCTATTGATGGATTTTCAGACATCAAAGGAGATGAAAATTACAGTCAGTGACAATACTTCTGCGAAAATAACATCAACTTGAATGCAACATGTCGCCTAAAGTCCATTTACTCCATTCACATCTAGACTTTTCCCTCTTATTTGACGAGTTGTTAGTGATGAATACAGAGAAAGATTGAAACAGGATCTTGCTGTAATGGAACAAATATATCAGAGTGACTGATTACTGCTAACCTGTGTGTAGGAATTCTCTGGAAGCCACAACAGTCAAGTCAAAAGACAACGCTCTCATAAAGCCACCACATGATTACCTTCATATCCAACCAGCTGCAGGATATTCTCCCTCCAGCTAAGAATTCCTAGAATGTACCTGTCATTAAAAATGTCAATGTTTTGCTGGCAAGTATAATTAAAATGTATCACTTGCTCTTAATCTATTAAAATAATATACTTACAAGTGTAGTATATCATATAAATTAGAGTTAAACACTTTCATGTATGCAAAATTCATTTGTCTCACCCCAAAGTTACTAGGATTTGACTCACGAACTAAAGGAAACAAAAAAAAAAAAAAAAGAAAAAATGCAAGGCAGTGAGCTCAGCATTAGATTCACTAATCAGATTTCCAGTAATTAGCGAAACTTATGTACATTGTACACAACCACATTGCTACATGAAGGGTGACTCTAATTAAACTTTCACTAGTAGAACCAGAGTAGACGGAAAAGTATTTCCAGTACGGGTACCCAATTTTATAGGGATGATGGTCAGACTGTGCGGTGCAGGATTTTCATTGTTTTGGTAGTGTTCAATGTCATGGCTTGCTGTTGGGCGCTGACACTGACACGGTGACGTAGAAAGAAGTGAGGACCTCCAGGACCAAGGACATGCATCGTGAATGGCACACGTTAGTGTGACCTGCTTCGCCAACATTCAATCCATCCTGTACAGGAAAAAAGTGGTTTGGACTCAACAGTTATGATGCATGATGGAGTACCACCTCAAATTGCTCATGAGATCACTCGGTGACTCCGTAAAGCATTTGGAGCAAACTAAATCACTGGCAGATCATTCCGAACTACATGGCCACTAAGACCACCACATTTGAAATCGTGTGATATCTGGCTGTGGTCTTACTTGAAAGTCAGGGTTTATTAACGGGACACTATCACACGCTGGAGGTCGTAGACGAGGAGAGCGAAAGAGATGACCAAAATCCCACCTGTGATTTTTCGGTCAGGAGTAAGCAATCTCTAGTGCTGTTCCAGGGTGTCGTGGATGCAGATGATCGCCGCATTAAACAGCATTTGTAACCTGGGACGTAAAAATGGTACAGAATTAACAAATGTTAGCCTCTCATGTGGAAATTAAGATGTGGTCATTTCAGTACATTAGATTTACTGATGACATTATGAGAGTTGTATGCTCCGAAAAAGAAATGAATAGCATATTGCAAGCATTATCAGATACTCAGAAATTAAAAGTGAACATATGTAAAACGACAGTAATATTAGTACAGATAAATATGAGAGAAATTGAAGCCAACATGGAAATTGACAAGGTCAGAATTGAGCAAGTGAATCAACTTTGTTATCTTGGTAGTACAGTAACAAAGGACAATGCATGATTAACTGAAGTGAAGAAAAAGATAACATTGGCAAAGCAGACATTAATGACTAAGAAGAACATTTTAACCAGCAAACTTATGAAAACATATGTAAGAATATAGATGTTAAAAAGTCTTTTGCAATATCATTTGAACGGAGTATTCTGCTCTAGGAAGTGAAAGCTGAATTCTGGATGGATTTGAAAGGAATCGACCTGAAACTGCTGCTATGTGGATATGGTGGAAAATAAGGAGAACGATCTGCACGGAGAGATAAACCGACTGGGTGTCTTGGAGGAAGTCAGCGAAGGGAGAAGATTATTAAAGAAAGCAGAAAAGAGAAAAGTAAAATTTCTTGGACATATATGAGACAAATAGCATTATCACTCATATTCTTGAAGGGAAAGAAAGGTTGAGGAGGGCCTAGAATGAAGTATTTGAAAGGCATAGAGAAGATGGTAGGATTTCACAATTATGAGGAACTGAAGCGAACAGCCAATGACAGCAGAAAGTGGTTGCACCGACAAGGCATTAGCCTTTACAATGTGTGCGTACCTGTCGGCATCTTGAATTAAAGCATCATTGCCGTAAGACAAAGCTGAAAGAAACATCAACAAATAACAAGTAAGAAAATTATTCGGCTCTCAGCCACAAACTTTAAAAACAACGGCATTACAAGTCTGTCAGTCCGTCTGGTAGAAGTATGGCCACAACAGAAAAGTCGAATAGGCGTTAAATGAAACTTTCAGGTTTATTACTGGATGTCTGAGTCCAACACTACTTGCCAAGGTATATCTTCTTTCAAGGTTGCTGCCAGTGTGGAAAGTAAAAATCTGTTCTGCAAGCCAGTTGTCCATTGCATGATTATATACCAATCTTCCAGAGATGGAGGTCAAGTAAAAACTTCCCAAAAATTGTCGTCATCATCTCGCAAACGACTACATATTAAATAAAAGAAATGTGTAAATCACGAGCTACGAACTTCTTCATTGGCCTCAGGCACCTGAAAATCTCTCCACTGCCCACCAAGAAAATTTGACTACACTGCTTGCTCTCAATATTGTACGCTGTGAGTTGAATAATCCGCACCAAAAATGGGGATTTCCTGTCACTATGAGCTGCAACTCGCAGAAAGGCGAACCATGGACAACTTGCATTGCACCTGGTTTTGCTCCCTACCCCGAAATAAGGAAGATCATCTTCAGGCAGATCCAAATGCTCTTGAGACAACCTGCTTTTGGTCATCCATAGTGTCATCTCTGACTAATTTTTGGAAATATTCTCTTTCAGTTACTTGTTTTGAATTCTGTAATTTCTTGATGTGATTGTGTTAATGCCTCTGGCACGAATAAAAAACTGTGGAGAAAAGTGGAAGTAAAATATGTAACGTCAAAAGAGGTTTTACAGCAAACAAAACCAAATAAAGAACACTTAAAACATACTTGGAGAGCCCGAGCGACATTGTGGTGCGGAACAAATCCAAACACTGAGCCCTGATAAAATACATCATATTTACGCCAGTGACTATAACACTTTCTTTATTTCACGATTGCAATTTCGGCCTTAGGCCATTATAAAGTGCAGATTTTTGTGGCTTTAAGACATGTCAATTTAAAATGAGTGCATAAGTGACTAGTGGTGGGCTAATGAACATGAGTGTCTACAGATTATGTTGCTTTATGCCATATGGATATGTGTGCTCGTAGTATGAATCAGCGTCACGAATGTATTTAATAGTAACTAGAACGACAGCTCATTTTAAGTTGACATGGCTTAAAGCCACAACAATCTGCACTTGATAATGGCCTAAGACCGGATTTGCAATCGTGAAATAAGGAAAGTGTTACAGTCCCTGGCGTAAATATGATGTCTTTTATAAAGATATAAAAAGTTAACTGAGGCCTGATATTAGTTCCATCCCCATGTGTTACCTGTGTCCTCTCTGGACACAGTCTAGATATGGCCTGCGTGAGGATTAACAAATAATGACAACCAATACAACAATTCATTTGGAGCAAGATTCAATAAAGACCTCTCTTACATGAGGGAAGACATAACACTGATCGCGACAGTATTTTGATCCAACTGAAGCATGATGGTGTGTAGATCTTGCTTGATATATTTCACGTCGGAACAAAGTCAAGTAATCTCGCCGGCATTTCAGTTGCATCCGGCGAGTGCTGGTGGGGTCTGAGACTTGGGCGCCCTAGAGCCACTGGTCGGTGGGCGACCGTGTGGCGGGGCGCGGGGGCCGGCGCTACCGCTTGAGCAGCCCCAGCGAGGCGGCGGCCTGCCGGCAGCGCGCCACCACCTCGGCCTGCACCAGGCTGAACGACATGGCGATCAGCACCAGGCCGAGCAGCAGGTAGGCGCAGCACGCCACCAGCTGCAGCTCGGCGCGCTGCTGGAACGTGCGCAGCGACTTGCCCGGCACCAGGTCGCCGAAGCCGATGGTGGACAGCGTGATGAAGCAGAAGTAGGCGCCGTCCAGGAAGCTCCAGTCCTCCCAGCGCGCGAAGATGGCGGCGCCCAGGCAGATGTAGCCCGTCAGCACGACCAGCACCAGCCACACCGGCACCCGGCTCTGCAGCGCCTCCTGACCACAGCACAACCACTCACATTACAGTGTACACACATACTTGAAGCCCTCCAATAGTCACCTGCTTTAATTACTTTCCCAACAGAGTTAGGCACAGGGAAAAAGTTCTCTCTATGGATGAAAGCAACATTGTGATTACATGTCAAAGACCACATCTCCTAGTTGATAAACCAATAGAAACCCTCAAAATGTTTACAATTGCTCAATGAACAATAATGTAACGCTACACACAGCAAGATTTTCAAAAATGATTTTACAAGGCAGGGAAAAAAGAAAGATTATTTTCCGTTTACTTGTGTCTACAGGCCTTCAATATTTTAGTATGGGGAAACTTTTCAACTAGGACTGTTATTAAATGTCTATAGTCATCACGGTCGCGATTTCGGCCTTTTATAGCATTCTCAAGAGACAGTTCACTATGAAGTGGGTCAGTGCATCTCGTTTTCGCTAACAGGACACTGTCCTAGTGTCAACTATGTTTACGTAGCCCATGTACATGTGCGAGACGGCGTGATTCTGTCATTATATTACTAACCATCAGGGATGATGGAGAAAGGTAAATTTATCAGTTTTAGGTAAAATGTAGACTGGCAGTGGCAAGGAAAGCGTTTCTCAAGAAGAGGAATTTGTTAACATCGAGTATAGATTTAAGTGTCAGAAAGTCGTTTCTGAAAGTATTTGTATGGAGTGTAGCCATGTATGGAAGTGAAACATGGACGATAACTAGTTTGGACAAGAAGAGAATAGAAGCTTTCGAAATGTGGTGCTACAGAAGAATGCTGAAGATAAGGTGGGTAGATCACGTAACTAATGAGGAGGTATTGAATAGGATTGGGGAGAAGAGAAGTTTGTGGCACAACTTGACTAGAAGAAGGGACCGGTTGGTAGGACATGTTTTGATGCATCAAGGGATCACAAATTTAGCATTGGAGGGCAGTGTGGAGGGTAAAAATCGTAGAGGGAGACCAAGAGATGAATACAATAAGCAGATTCAGAAGGATGTAGGTTGCAGTAGATACTGGGAGATGAAGAAGCTTGCACAGGATAGAGTAGCATGGAGAGCTGCATCAAACCAGTCTCAGGACTGAAGACCACAACAACAACAACGACAGGTAAAAGAACCTGGTCCGTAGGCGACCGAGTCGAAAGTTAAAAGCTAATATCGTTCTTATAGACAGTAGACCTCATCTACTAACATCTGTTCGCTTTCCAAATTTTTGGAGGATGTGGTCTGAACATTGCCTCTACAATGCGTAACTCAAGAGCTATGAAATGAGTCCAGTAGACGATGTATTTCACTGTAGCGGAGATGGTTCATAGCTCTTAAGGTATGTGTTGTGTTGGCAGAAGAGCCAGCACCGTGTTACTAGAGGAGGCCGAAATGCACAAGTTTTAGCTCACGCACGCTGGCGTGAGGAGGGAAGAACTATACTGACGTGAGGTCTGGAACATGACAAGGAATTAGAATTCAGAAAGCGGACGTAATTAGTATGATACTTTACTTTAATCCATTAATGATGAACGTCGCTCTTGACGTTACATGATTCACAATATTATCGGTTCAGGATGGATAGTAACTGAATATGGCTTCTTGCTAGGTCGTAGCAAATGACGTAGCTGAAGGCTATGCTAAACTGTCGTCTCTGCAAATGACAGCGTATGTAGGCAGTGAACCATTGCTAGCAAAGTCGGCTGTCCAACTGGGGCGAGTGCTAGGGAGTCTCGCTAGACTAGGCTGCCGTGTGGCGGCGCTCGGTCTGCAATCACTGATAGTGGTGACACGCAGGTCCGACGTATACTAACGGACCGCGGCCGATTTTAAGGCTACCACCTAGCAAGTGTGGTGTCTGGCGGTGACACCACAGTATGCATTTTAGCGCCAGCGAGTACCATATTTTTTATTTCGAATAATCTTTCCTGTCATATCCCTGAATATTGACGAGTCCTTCTGGTATATCCTCTATAAATAACTGGTGCCCGCCAGAATAAACGAGACTTAGCCATACACACAGAGGGCACAACACGGCAACACCAGCTTCCAGATAAGTGTAACATAGTTATGGTCAGACACTACTGAGGGCGCACATAACAAAGACAATCTTATGATTCCGCCTTACGTCACCCAAGTAGTCCTCAAGTGGACATAGGTCACCTAATCACGAAATAAGCGGACAGTCATGAACCCGTAGTGGTAGTGTATTTGATTAATAATCAAAAAGTCCTCAGTCCAGGGTTCGACCCTCATCACCGCTTAAATTTTGAATAAAAATCAACGGCAATGACGGACGAAAACTTACGTTATAAGAAGTCACTCCCATTCTGCCAATGGCCATGTCAAAGTAGGAGGAGGGGGTGGGGGGCAGAGGAGCGGACAGAGGTCCAGTGCAGTCTATTGCCCCTGGGCTGGGAAACTGCCACTAAAGATGGAAGAATCAGCACTGATCAATGGCATGAGGATGCAAAAAGCGATGGAAACCACTGCATTAAAGACATACCGTATAATGTGTGTGTCCACACCATACATGGCCTGTAATTAAAAATCTGTCATGATGATGCCTCCATTGCCCATAGATTCCGAAATAGCCCCCGATTCGGATCTCCAGAAAATTCAAAGAGGAGGGTCCATGTGGAAAAGATTGAATAACCAACGAAGGATAAAGATCTACGACACGTGACATGGAATGTCGGAAGTTTCAACGTCGTAGAATGCTAAAAAATCTGAAAAGGGAAATGATAAGGCTCAGTCTATACTGTGAGACTCAATGAGGTGAAACGGAATGATAACAAGGATTTCCGGTCAACTGAGTACAGGGTAACATCAATAGCAGCAGAAAATGGTATAACTGGAGTGAATAGGAAGGTAGGTCGGATAACGTGTTATTGTGAAAAGCACAGTGATAGGGTTCCCATAAGAATTGGAAGCAGACCTACACCAACAACGATAGTGCAGGTACACATGCAGACATTGCAAGGCAAGGATGAAGATAGAGAAAGTATATGAGGATACTGAACTGCTAATTCAGTACTTAAATGGAGATAAAAGAACAGACATCACGCATTCATATAACTGATATGTCTAGCTGGGCAATGGATCCACCTTCCTCTGCACTGATGCACATATATGTCCGACTCCCTGTGGGAAACTCAGAGTAGCGAATGGGAGTAGAGTGGGCAGGGACACAGGATAGATGGCGCTCTGTGGGAATGTGGATCGGCCATGAGGCGTGCCGAGATAGTCCGTGCGCAGTTGCTATAACGCTGTGTCCCGGATGGCGCAATGGTTAACGCAGCTCCTTGTAAGAAGGATATCCCAGGGTCGAATCCCGGTCCAGTATACATTTTCACTCGTCGCGGCTGATTCCGCGTATGTCCCGCTGCAGCTGACAGTAGTGATACCCTTCAATTTACAGTCGTGAATTGCCAAGTGCTACCAGCGGTCCAGCTAGCGAAATGACTTCGTGCACAGGGTTAAAAGTAATATGATACAATGATCGAGCAGCTCCTCAAAAGTCACACATTTCTGCCGTCAGTGCTAAGTGACGCTTGAGGTGGTGTAAAGAGAGACAACACTGGGCAGTGGATTACGGGAAAAGAGTGGTTTGGAGTGATAAATCACATTGATCCCTGTAGCAATCCGATGGAAGGGTTTGGGTTTGATGAGTGCTTCGAAAACGTTATCTTCCATCAAGAGCAACGCCAACAGTGAAGTACAGAAGAGAATGTTAGTCCCCTCGTAGCACTTAAGAAAACGCCAAATGCAGAGGGATGCGAACCCCTTTTCATCATTACGTACTACGTAAAGTAGAGGAACTGTTCAGAGACTATAACTGTACCAGCATAACAATCCATCCTCTCATACAGCACCATCTGTGAGACAGTGATATGTGGACAACTACATTTCTGAAATGGACTGCCCTGCCCAGAATCCAAATCTGAATCCATCGGAACACCTTTGGGATGAGTTAAAATATTGACTTCGCTTCAGACCCCAGCGTCCAGCTGCCATTCCTCCAGAGACATTCAGATACATCACTGTAAGCATCTCCAGCATAGTTCAAGATGTCAGAAAGGCGAAAGCTGGACACACCCCAAATTAATGTCCACAAGTAATTGTCAGGATACTTTTGATCAAATATTGCAATCATTCTAAAGAATTACGACTCATTAAACGGTAATAAATATTACTTCCCTCAGAATTTGTGTTACGACAAATACAATTAGGTGAAAGGAAATAACTGTAAACACGAATCACGGTTAACATGAAGAAGTGGTAAGATGAAGTAGCAATAAACTTAACAGCTAGAGCGTAATATTAAAACGGGAAGCCAATGGAAGGAAAACTGAAGGAGATGACAGTCACAAGAGGGAACCGTAAGACATTTGGTGTTTACAAACGCTGGCAAAAAATGGACTTCTCAAGTACAAAATCGCGAAAACGGAGTAACCTGAGATGCAATGGTACAAATCATTGCATCAAGTACGAAAGGAAGCGGCCGCCAGGCGAGAAAAGAGTTTCACGAGAAAATTCTCACTCACTGAAGGAACAGATGTGTTAACGTATCCATTGTTAATTAACCTGGCAATGAAGAAGAACTTTCCGCTTGCATGACTGTCACCCATAGATTAAAAAATTCATTAAAGTTCCGTTTCGCTAAATAGAGTCGTAAACGTAAGGACAACTGAAATATTACGTTTTGCACCTGTTCCTACTGGCCAACTCCTGCCTACGAAGCAGTACTAGTAGCTATCAATGATCGTAGGACATGCGATAAGCAATTCGCCAATCTCTCCAGCCTTTATTGCCAATAGACGAATCCTGATGATGTCGCAGATTTTGTTTTCCAGGCCCTTTTGCATAAAGTACGTCACAAACCATTTCAGCTCGTGAATAAACAAAATAAAGTTTAAATATCAGAGAATCATTTCCATATATGCAATTAAAGAAACTTAGAAGGGAAAGCAACTCTGCGATCACACGTGAAGTCCACACGAATACTTGTCATGCTTCGATATATTGCGTCACTGGAAGCGATGTGGGTGCGCACGTTGTCAGCTTTCTAGACATTGGAGCGACCGCTTCTCCATCAAGTAGCTCCTTGCCTGGTGCACTGAGGCTGAGTACTTTCAGTTACAGTCCCCCCTCCCACTATCCCCACTCCAGATCAAGGGAGAAGTAATTGGCAGGAGTTCAACTCCGGTACTCGACTTTCCAGTAAAATAGATGAAAATAGTATATACGGAACATAGCACAGTATTGAAATATCAAAACTAAGGAACTGATTTCTAAAGTGCCTCGCACCTAATTATCAAACTCGTTGACAACTAAGTGAAGAATCCATGTTACACGTAGAAGTGTCAGCACATAAAACGCGAGCCGCGCATGTCTCAGACATATTTTACAAGAAGAATGGGAGAGAGGTGAAGTCTCATCTGTCCTGCAATAGTGTTTATCTTGAACGTAGTAAGGAACGCAGAAATCACTTGCAAACAGTAGCACGAAACAGAAGCTCATAAAGAATCCAAAGACCCATAAAGAATCCAAAGACCTTGTTATATGTAATAAAATGTGACGTAAACTTCTACGTGCATTGTTCCAATTTTTCGTGACAAGTGGGTATCAACACAGCTACGAAAATCATAGGTTTCCTTAATCTAACTTTGGAACGGACGCGATACTGTGCTTTTAAATTCTCTCTCCTACGGCATTTTATTCAATCGGTTCATATCGGTCAAATGCAAATTTTGTGAACGGAGTCTGTCATTGTTTTTCAATAAAAGTTTCAAATATGCACTACCGGGAGAGGTGCTATGTATTTGAAGGCTGATAGAAAGCTTTCGTTTGTATATTACATCAAAAGTAAATTGACTTTGATATTGGGACTAGGCTCTCATAAAACTCTAAGACGACTGTTTTTTCCTCCTGTAACTCAAGTACTCACGTTCACCCAAAAATTACGGCTTTTAACTCAGTATAACGAAACGCATTTTATGCCTAACTTGCTGCGGAGATTTTCCTTCGTGCACTCGATACCCTCGTTTGCATACACAATGGCCTAATCCTTCGCTGATATAGGGCACATTTACCGCCCGGAACGAATTTGCTTCCGTCACATTTTCCGTGCAAGTGTGCCATAACAGCGGCCTCCGTCCTCTACTTCACACCCGAGGCGTGAATAAACCGCTTTGAATAAAAGCAAGTTACGCCTTTCAGAAAGAAGAAATGGCTGAAATCTACATATTAGATAAACAAGTTCTAGTAACACACACCTGGTAGACGAGCTGGAAGTGATTGCCACAACTACTGATGGCAGAGGGAGTTTACCCACACGGCACATGTCGCACATGCTTGGGCGTCGTACTGTAGGTGGCCCTGTTACCGTGGTGTCATCACTGACAAAGTTTTGGCTGGATTTTTAGAACTTTTGAAGCATATACTGGCCAAAATTCTACATATTAAGCCTGAATTTGATTATTAAAAAGAGGCACAATAGTTTTATTTTCATATTTCAAACGTGCACCACAATATTATGGACAAAGTTTGCTTGAAGTTGTTTATAGAACACGTCTAAAAATCATTTGTTGTTATATTCTCTCACCACTTGACCTGGACCGGTAAAAAGTAAGGAACTGGGAGTCCCTTCGGATTAACGATAGTATCAGCCTTTCTTCCATATTCCTGTCAATAATTTTAGGTTCACCCAGAGTGTCTTCAAAGTGGGTTCTTCTAAGATGTTTCAATGCATTTCTGTAAAGTTTACGCGCGTATTCTAATCCTTAACCCAACGTACAGGCCAGTGCTTTCATTATTTCCCTCTCATTGTGGCACAGGTAGCTGTCCAGCTTCCGCCACTAACCTAAACGTAGTTGTTCGCGACGTTTTACAGTGTAGCTAAGTCCTTCGGAGCGATTTTTTTGTACAGTTCTAAACTTAGCACATGCATAATACTAAGCATTTTACTTTTCAACCTGAGGTTTAATAATTTATAACCAGTTAGAGAGTCTATACAAGGCAGCATTTGAAACGGAGGGCAAGTTCCCCGATAACTTTTTATCTAAGAAGCGAAAGCGAAAGACTTCAGAGCCAAAACATTTTGCTCTGCTTGCTGATAATTCGGATGATGGTAAAAATCTGGGACAATAGTTATATTAGTCCTTTCTAGCGAGAAGAACAGTAAGAACATCTGGTCACTTGGTCAGTTTCAGTAAACACGCACCACGTGCCTAAAATTATATCTCGATTTTGTTATGGAGTCGTGAAAGGCTAGCAACTGCCTCTTTCACGTCCCGCCAAGCGCCAGACTTGCCGTCACGCTGCTTAACGGCAGTCAACAACAGCTCGGTCTCAGTCCATACGTGGGGGATGGCCATCCGAGGGCAAGTGCTGGCGGTCATATGGAATATGGATTTATAAACAACTGCTCGAGCTAAGTATTTTCTGATGGAGTGGGTGACGCTTTTCTATCATTTTATAAGAGCGACAACCAAGCCGTAAGGATTTCGTGGATGATAGTTCTGAAATTTAATCTACTACTTATGCCTAAAGACTGAAATTAATGAATCCTAGGCAGTGGCGCACGCTGGACTTGCTTGGTGAGCACACTAGTATGTGTGCGTCGCAGGGATCAGTGTACTGTGTGTTTTAGGCTTTAGCTGGCTTCAGTGTTATTTAAAATGAGTTTGTGGGTCCCCTTAAATTACGCTGATAGATTATTTTGTGTCAGTCGTATTTATTTGTACTTGTTTTGAGCACAGTTGACAATTTAGGAATATTACTAGTTATATCCCCAATCTATTGTGTACTCATCATAAATCCAAGTTCCGTTTTCCTGTCTCAGTTGAAGCCACTTGGGCGTTCACGTTCAAATTTTATTTATACACTCGTAAATGGAATTAATCTCAATAATCTCAATTTAGTCAGGCTATGTACAACCCCAAAGTTTCTGTCGGCCTGTCTTAGAGACATTCCTGTCCATGGGGTTCAAGTAAGGTTTGTAATTTGTCAGTAGTATTTGTGCTGGCTTTGGTACTCACGGTTAATTTTACTATTTGTTCTTGAAGTCAGCTAGGCGTTGTCCTTTAAATTTTATGCATACACCTTTTATCGTTACCTATTTATTTCAGTGCTACTGTATAGTGGCCCATTGCCTGTTCTAATAGTTAACTTTATTTCATGTTGGATTTATTATTCTGGAACATTTGTTAAGTGATATGTTTTTCTCTCTCTTTTTAGTTCATACCGTGCTTTATTTATTTTGGAAGCGAACCATCAGAGGGGGAGAAGCTCAACGGTTTGATATCTGAGGGCAAATTGTTCAATTTCTAATTCTAAAGTTACATTGTTCACTTGCTTGAAGTCATTTGAATTTATCAAGTATATATAACTTTTTTTTTCCATACCTAAACTTCCTGGCAGAATAAAATTGTATGCCGGACCGAGATTCGAACTCGTGACCTTTGCATCCGCCGGCAATTGATCGGTGAGCTGCCCAAGCATGACGAATGACATGTCACAGCTTTACTTCCGCCATTACCTTATCTCCTATCATCCCGAGTTCGAGTTTCGGTCCGGCACACAGTTTCGTCTGCCAGGAAGCTTCATATCAGCGCGCACTCCGCTGCAGAATGATTCATTCTGGATATTTTAAAAATAAAGCTGTCTTTCTGGTTTAAATGTCAGGTGTTTTGACCTGACACCTTCCCACTCCCAGCTGCACGCTTGTTGTAGTATTGTACTATAATGGTACTCCCTGGAGTATCTATGTGCATTTCCCTACTTCGTTCTGATGTATCCACAGTCTTTATCGTAACTATGCAGTTAGAGCGCGACTGTCTTACGAGTGTTGGTTCAGTGCAATAAGAAATTTATATGGACAGTTTTAAATAATTGTTAATGATAGCAAAGAGGATGTTTCAGATTGCAGCAGTCGACGATTGAGACGTACGTTGCGGTGCCTTGCGGCGTCGTGGTTGGCGCCCGGGGCGGCGGAGTCGGCCGTGGCGGTGCAGGAAGCCGGCGTGGCGTCGGCGGTGACGTCAGGCTGGTGTGCGTGCGCATGCGCGTGCGACACGCGCCTCGGGGGCGGCGTGGGCGGCCGCTTATGGGGCAGCGCCTGCAGGTGCAGCTGGGGGCCGCCGCCGCCGGCCTGCTGCTGCTGCTGCTGCTCGGTCGGCCTCCAGATCAGGGGAACCCGTGACGGCGTGTCGTGCGCCGCCGCGCTGTGCAACACACCAGGCGACACGAGCCAGCTTCAGGTGCGGCAGAAACCTGTCACAGCTTTACACGTACAGCAAAGAGGAGGCTAAGCTACTCGTGACAGCCGCCTTAAGAGACACCGTGTTGACCCGGTGTAGCGTGGCTGCCTCTCAAAGAGGGCGCCGTAGTTCAAGAAGCTCCTTGGAACTAGAGATTTACACCGAGATGACAAAAGTCATGGAGTAGCGATATGCACATATACAGAGTCCGGTAGTATCGCGTACACAGGATATGAAAGGGCAGTGCACTGGCGGAGTTGTCATTTGTATGTTGGCGATTCGCATGAAAATACAGGGTGTTTCAAAAATGACCGGTATATTTGAAACGGCAATAAAAACTAAACGAGCAGCGATAGAAATACACCGTTTGTTGCAATATGCTTGGGACAACAGTACATTTTCAGGCAGACAAACTTTCGAAATTACAGTAGTTACAATTTTCAACAACAGATGGCGCTGCGGTCTGGGAAACTCTATAGTACGATATTTTCCACATATCCACCATGCGTAGCAATAATATGGCGTAGTCTCTGAATGAAATTACCCGAAACCTTTGACAACGTGTCTGGCGGAATGGCTTCACATGCAGATGAGATGTACTGCTTCAGCTGTTCAATTGTTTCTGGATTCTGGCGGTACACCTGGTCTTTCAAGTGTCCCCACAGAAAGAAGTCACAGGGGTTCATGTCTGGCGAATAGGGTGGCCAATCCACGCCGCCTCCTGTATGTTTCGGATAGCCCAAAGCAATCACACGATCATCGAAATATTCATTCAGGAAATTAAAGACGTCGGCCGTGCGATGTGGCCGGGCACCATCTTGCATAAACCACGAGGTGTTCGCAGTGTCGTCTAAGGCAGTTTGTACCGCCACAAATTCACGAAGAATGTCCAGATAGCGTGATGCAGTAATCGTTTCGGATCTGAAAAATGGGCCAATGATTCCTTTGGAAGAAATGGCGGCCCAGACCAGTACTTTTTGAGGATGCAGGGACGATGGGACTGCAACATGGGGCTTTTCGGTTCCCCATATGCGCCAGTTCTGTTTATTGACGAAGCCGTCCAGGTAAAAATAAGCTTCGTCAGTAAACCAAATGCTGCCCACATGCATATCGCCGTCATCAATCCTGTGCACTATATCGTTAGCGAATGTCTCTCGTGCAGCAATGGTAGCGGCGCTAAGGGGTTGCCGCGTTTGAATTTTGTATGGCTAGAGGTGTAAACTATGGCGCATGAGACGATACGTGGACGTTGGCGTCATTTGCACCGCAGCTGCAACACGGCGAACGGAAACCCGAGGCCGCTGTTGGATCACCTGCTGCACTAGCTGCCCGTTGCCCTCTGTGGTTGCCGTACGCGGTCGCCCTACCTTTCCAGCACGTTCATCCGTCACGTTCCCAGTCCGTTGAAATTTTTCAAACAGATCCTTTATTGTATCGCTTTTCGGTCCTTTGGTTACATTAAACCTCCGTTGAAAACTTCGTCTTGTTGCAACAACACTGTGTTCTAGGCGGTGGAATTCCAACACCAGAAAAATCCTCTGTTCTAAGGAATAAACCATGTTGTCTACAGCACACTTGCACGTTGTGAACAGCACACGCTTACAGCAGAAAGACGACGTACAGAATGGCGCACCCACAGACTGCGTTGTCTTCTATATCGTTCACATCACTTGCAGCGCCATCTGTTGTTGAAAATTGTAACTACTGTAATTTCGAAAGTTTGTCTGCCTGAAAATGTACTGTTGTCCCAAGCATATTGCAACAAACGGTGTATTTCTATCGCTGCTCGTTTAGTTTTTATTGCCGTTTCAAATATACCGGTCATTTTTGGAACACCCTGTATATAGGACCTAATTATGGTCACACGACGGGAATTAACAGACTTTGAAAGCGCATTGATAGTTGGAGGCAGACGCATGGGACATTCCATTTCTGAATTCGTTAGAGAATTCAACATTCCGAAATCCACAGTGTCAAGAGTGTGCTGACAATACCAACTTTCAGGTATTGCATCTCGCCACGGAGAAGGCAATGGCTCACGGCCTTCACTTAACGACCGACAGCGCATGACAGTGCTGCGAAATTCGGGCCATGGCAGCAGACGACCAACGCGAGTGCCTCCGCTAACAACACATCACCTTTAGCGCTTCTCCTGGGTTCGTCACCGTACCGATTGAACCTAAAAAAAGACTGGAAAATCTTGGCGTGGTCAGCCGAGTCCCGATTTCAGTTGATAACAACTGATAGTAGGGTTCGACTGTTGCGCAGACCCCACGAAGTCATGGAACCAAGTTGTCAACAAGGCACTGTGCAAGCTGGTGAAGGACCCATAATGGTGTGGGCTGTCTTTACGTGGAATGGACTGGGTCCTCTGGTCCTGCTGAATCGATCATTGATTAGAAATGGTTATGTTCTGCTACTTGGAGTCCACTGGCAGCCATTCTGTGATTTCTTGTTCCCAAACAACGATATCACCAGAAGCCACAATTGTTCGTGATTGGTTTGAGGAATATTCTGCACAATTCGAGCGAATGATTTGGCTATCCAGATCGCCCGACTGTAATCCCATCGAACATTTATGGGACGTAATCGAGGAGTCAGTTCGTGCACTCAGTCCTACACCGGCAAAAATTTTGCAATTACGGACGGCTATAGAGGCAGTATGGCTCAGTATTTCTGCAGCGGACTTCTAACGACCTGTTGAGGCAATGCTACGTCTAGCTGCTCCACTATGCTGGGAAAAAGGAAGTCTGATACGATATTAGGAGGTATCCCATGACTTTTTTCATCTCAGCGTATACCTGAGGTTACCGCATGCAATGGTTTCTGAGACAATGGCACAAAATCACTAAGTGAGACGCCAAATGTAAACTGAGCCTGTCGGAAAAACATTCAGCAATAAAACACTGAGAGACAGAATTGTGAAATATGCTTCGGATACTGTCCTTCAAAGTAACACTTGAGGAATTGAAATTTAGAGCATGAAAAACCGAAGAAGAAAGAGGTTAGAGACAATGTATTTCATGCGTGGTGCTAGAGGTAGACATTAAACATTAAGCTGAATGGTAAAGAAGTGATAGACGAAGTGAAACTCTACGTACGAACTTCAGAGAGTGAATTACGCATCTTGTCCCACGCTAAGACTGTTCAGCAACAAGAGTGGCGCATTGTAAGAAGAGAGTACATGTTCCGGGTGTACTCCAGACGAAATTATGCTGCGGCACTGTTAACAGATGCATCACAGTGTGTGAGCGAAGTAGCACGGCCACTGAAAGGTAGACCAAATTGAAGTACGTAAGAGAGTAGGAGTCTTGCGCGTAAGACGTCTAATTTGCGCACATATTCACCGTGAAATTCTGGCAGTTTATGGACTAAATGCATTGTTCCGTCCAGACTTACAGTTAGTAAGCAAACAATATGATGAATGTCGCACAGACGTGGTTGCCACTGATGCGGATGGGGGGACGTCGACATCGACCACAGAGGACAATGCCCAGTCAGTCGACGAAGAACACCTGGCGGGGAAAGAGATTTTCTTCTAACAATGGGGATGTTCACACAGCGGTCCTCGAATGGTGCCTTCGCCGATGAGTGGATTTCTGTCATCAAAGGACTGACCGACTGAGAGCAACTTCCGACCATTGTTTAAATGGTTCAAATGGCTCTGAGCACTATCGGACTTAATATCTGAGGCCATCAGTCCCCTACAACTTAGAACTACTTAAACCCAACTAAACTAAGGACATCACACACATCCATGCCCGAGGCAGGATTCGAACCTGCGACCGTAGCGGTCGCGCGGTTCGAGACTGAAGCGCCTGCAACCACTCGGTCACAGCGGACGGCGGATCATTGTTTATAGGGACTTGGTGACTATTCTGAAAAATTCTCTCATTTGTCTGCGTCTGTTTAAAGTGTGAAGCTGAATAAAAGTTACTTGGTCTGACATAGTGACGTGTAAATAAGTTATTGAAGTCGTAGTACCCTGGAAGCGTAATAACACATAGAGAGTGATGCAAAGAGGACATAAGCAGACTAGCACTTGCAAACAAAGCATTCTTTACAGCAAGTAGTTTACTACTATCAATAATCTTACTTAATGTTAGAAAGAAATTTCTGAGAGTATGCGTCTGGAGCAAATCAGTGTATGCAGATTGAGATGTGGCAGTGATGCGTTATCCCATTGTACACCGTCATCACGGTGGTAGTATGTTATTACAGGAAAATAAGGGAGAGAAGTTATCAGGTCTAATATGTGTAAATGTATGTAAAATATAATCTGATTGAATTTGGTAATAAGAAGAATCACGAGTGAAGAATAACAAGATATTTTAATTTTACTTTATGATGACGATGATCATAATTCACGCGAGCCAATGGTGAGCGCAGGCATCCATTGTCGAGGACAAAGGCGCAGGTGAACACAGAAATGCAAGTCAGCATTAGAGTAATTCAGACTGGGATGTCGAGAAGTTTTCGAAGTGTGGAAGAGGAACGCTAGCCTGCATAGAATGAAGTGACGGGCACCCCTTCGCTAATTGGTGGAAGAGTCCAAGGAACAGAAAATGAGAAGAAGGAAAATAGTACACGATGAAGTTACAGATCGTCATAGTTAAGTGGTAGGAGGAGTATCAGCAGTTCTAAGAGTATTTCCAATGAAGCAAATGGTTCAAATGGCTCTGAGACTATGGGACTTAACATCTGGAGTCATCAATCCCCTAGAACGTAGAACTACTTAAAACTAACTAACCTAAGGACATCACACACATCCATACTCGAGGCAGGATTCGAACTTGCGACCGTAGCGGTCGCGCGGTTCCAGAGGGAAGCGCCTAGAACCGCTGGGCCACACCGGCCGGCTTCCAATGATGCCAACCGTTTAATCTACTGTAATATTAGAAGCATTAACACTTTTTAAAGTGGATGGTGTGACGTCACTAACGGCCAGGACGGCCAACAATGGGGCAGACGCTCCATTGATAGGAAAGAACGCGGCTGGAGTTGGACGAGCTTGGATGTGCAGCGAAACTCAGCTCCACAGTTACGGTATGATAAGCTCTTTCCTTGCTCACATTGAGTCAATAACGCCTAATCAAATGTTGACGCGCAGGAAGTGAATTTTTTTGGTGTTTACAAAGTGTAGTTTGATCCGTGAGAACAAATGAACTCAGGCAAAAGTAGGTAACAACCACAACTTATGCTAGGCGAGAAGATATCAGTCCAATTCATGTCAGTAAGTAGCATACTTTGACTGTCCCAGTGTTCACTGTCCCAGTATTGTGCTTATATCGTTGCTGATGACCACTTGCTTACAATGTTGGGGTTAGTGGGATAGTTTATTTTTGTTTCTTGGTGAATATAGGCTTATTAAGTGCCAACAGATCCTAAACAATCCTGGCTTTGTAGTTTGAAGTCCCGTATGGCAGAGAGCATGAAGCATATTCTGAATAACTTAGCAGAGTTGTGGCAGGTTAGAATTTTCCTTCGAGGGCGAATAAATCATCGTAGATACTGGTAGCGTCGCTTCGGGAAGGGTGAGTTACGATCGTCTGGGCTCCGTAAATTCTGATAAAAGTAACTGGTAATTTTGAGCTATTGTTGTAAAAAATGAACACCTACAAAACTGGAGGACACTGGGCCTCAACAATATATTACGATTTTACCAGTTTCTTCTGGTATTTATTTATTGGTTTACCTACCACAAGCAAAGTGATGTTGTTTTACCATCATTCATTGTCAGAGTTCATATGTGGAGGCGCGACACTGTAGCAGTGCACTGCAGGTAAGATCAGGTAAGGTTAACAGATTGAGGATGTGTGCTTGGACTTCAATGACGCGGAGCTAACAGCCAGATCTGATATTCAGTAGAGAGCCTTGCACAACTGTTAGCCTTGCGCCTCCTGAGGCAGGCAGTTTGCTTATGATGTGTTGTTTGTTACGCTTTGGACATCCGTTATTCTCTTTCACTGTTAAGCAGTGTGAATTGCTTCGATAGGCATCAAAACATCTCAATAGGAAATTAATGTAAAATAAGAGAGGAAGTATCGGAGAACGTTTCGAAATGAATCGTGAACTGTGGGAAAAACAGAATCGAAGGGTTAAGACGAGGTGCCACAGGAGGATTCTGAAAATTAAAGATGATTATAAATGGGTAGATTCTCTACAGAATTGACCAGAAAAATGTCAAAACACGAATCAGAGACACATACAGCATGATAGGGCATCTGAAAAAATTTTACGGAACAGTTTGCCCGCTAACGGAAGGTAGACATTTTAGGGGAAGACAGAGAGTGAAGTGTACAGCAGATTAATGTGAATGTTCAATTTAAACGCTTCTCTGAGATGAAGAGACTGTCACGGAAGACGAGTTATGGCAGGAACGTCAAACCAGTCAGAAGGCGGAGAAAACTGTGTTTTTCCGAACAAATACCACATCTACGATAACCCTGAACTAACGGTTATGTACAGAAGCTGATATTAATGCAGCAAAAGATGCATACCCTAGTCAGAGAAAGAGAGAAGTTACTGAGGCATTTGCTAAGGCACTCCGAAAGAGCTATTCTGTTGAATGTACGAAGGGAAAAGAGTTGTAACGCTTTAATCGACGGAAATGTACGTAAAACGGAGAGAGAGATGACGCATTCTTCAGTGTGTTCATAGATCTTTGTTGAGTTTAGCATCTGGCGCTGCAGTCCGGAACCGCGGGACTGCTACGGTCGCAGGTTCGAATCCTGCCTCGGGCATGGATGTGTATGATGTCCTTAGGTTAGTTAGGTTTAAGTAGTTCTAAGTTCTAGGGGACTGATGACCACAGATGTTAAGTTCCATAGTGCTCAGAGCCATTTGAACCATTTTGAGTTTAGCAGCAATACGACATGTGAGAGGTTTGTAGATAACAATTGTTATGCTGTCTCTTCGTGTCACACATAATATCACTGGAACAGAGTGGAATGGCGGCTGGCTCAATGCAGATACTGGAACCGTGTGCATATTTAACATACAGGTTACGTGAATGCAGCAGCTGGTGTGACTTGAAGCAGATGTGGCCGGCGTTAGCAGCACCAGAGGAGCACTTAGTGAATCGGTGGCAGTTTAAAAAAAAAAAACATAAAATCAGCTGTTGCCGAGTCTAAAGTAAGACAGGACACTATTTAAGTTACCTTGTAGAGCCAACATTAAAACCACAAGTGTAGCAAGCTGCTAGGACTGACATCAGACGAAAAGTTTTCTTAATTAATTACGCCGACAAGTGGAAACAGAACAGTGCCCGAAACTTGTGTTTAAAATTTTCTTCTTACATCTTGAAACGTCTCTATAGGGTCATTTCATAAGACGCTTGTCTCACTGGATTCTGTGCATCCTATTCTGTCCACCGCCTGATTGCGCTTTAATTCATTAACTCTCCCAGAAAGACTGAGCAACCAAACTAAGGATTATTAAATGATATTCTGTTTGATTTTTTTGTGTTCCATAGGAAATCGTGATCTGTATTTATTACGTTTTTCCCTTCACTCTACCCTGTGAGTGCGTGAATGTGACTGAATGAGTGTTTTTACGCGTGGTTTCGGGTTTCTTTTTTGGGGAACGCTGAGTTGGTTGTCGTCTCCTAGGAGCAGGTGTTGTTTGCTTCTCGTTTGGAGGGTAGCACAGGATGACCAACTTAGGATCCCAGTACCTGGACAGAGAGGTTTACCCTTTTAGTCTGAGGTTGGTTTGTCTCTCAGATTGGTGGTGGAAGCCCACCCCTCTGGCAGCTTCCGTTGCACCGGTAGTTAGGCGAAGCAGGGTGGAGAAAGGACACTCTGCAGCTAGCGGTTGGTGAGTACAGTTCGTAGCTCATAGAGAGGGTTTCTGCTGATAGGGCGTAGCTCGAATTAGAACTCCCCTATGTTAAATTAATGGCATATTTAAGTACTTCAGCTTAACTGAAGCGTGTGTAGTTACGTATTTTCGGAATGTGGCATAATGGTTTTGTTAAACATCGGCGATGATGGTGGTTGAAATTAAAAATGTGGAAGTTACTTTGTTCCTTTCGGACAGTCGTGGGCATGTAAATGGAATGATTAAATTATTGTGTTCCACTTCCCTTTTGTGTGTTTTTCCTTTTTTAATTGCGAGATTCTACAATTTTTTGCGAATTATTTAGTTAAGCTTTTTTATTCAGGACCAGTCGTGTATTCATAGGATGTGCATCAAATTCAGTAATGAAATAAATGTGCTACGTAAAGGGTAAAATCTGCATTCTTTATCTTTCTCATTCATGCCAGTTTTCAAATTAATGCTCTATTCCCTGATTTTTTTAAGTTTATCTGCTTGCTTGTGATGAACAAAAATGGGAGAAAAAATCAAAGTGAACGGTGTACTGTCTCAAAATTAAGAAATTATCACATTTAATTAAGCTCATTGATACACTCCTGGAAATGGAAAAAAGAACACATTGACACCGGTGTGTCAGACCCACCATACTTGCTCCGGACACTGCGAGAGGGCTGTACAAGCAATGATCACACGCACGGCACAGCGGACACACCAGGAACCGCGGTGTTGGCCGTCGAACGGCGCTAGCTGCGCAGCATTTGTGCACCGCCGCCGTCAGTGTCAGCCAGTTTGCCGTGGCATACGGAGCTCCATCGCAGTCTTTAACACTGGTAGCATGCCGCGACAGCGTGGACGTGAACCGTATGTGCAGTTGACGGACTTTGAGCGAGGGCGTATAGTGGGCATGCGGGAGGCCGGGTGGACGTACCGCCGAATTGCTCAACACGTGGGGCGTGAGGTCTCCACAGTACATCGATGTTGTCGCCAGTGGTCGGCGGAAGGTGCACGTGCCCGTCGACCTGGGACCGGACCGCAGCGACGCACGGATGCACGCCAAGACCGTAGGATCCTACGCAGTGCCGTAGGGGACCGCACTGCCACTTCCCAGCAAATTAGGGACACTGTTGCTCCTGGGGTATCGGCGAGGACCATTCGAAACCGTCTCCATGAAGCTGGGCTACGGTCCCGCACACCGTTAGGCCGTCTTCCGCTCACGCCCCAACATCGTGCAGCCCGCCTCCAGTGGTGTCGCGACAGGCGTGAATGGAGGGACGAATGGAGACGTGTCGTCTTCAGCGATGAGAGTCGCTTCTGCCTTGGTGCCAATGATGGTCGTATGCGTGTTTGGCGCCGTGCAGGTGAGCGCCACAATCAGGACTGCATACGACCGAGGCACACAGGGCCAACACCCGGCATCATGGTGTGGGGAGCGATCTCCTACACTGGCCGTACACCACTGGTGATCGTCGAGGGGACACTGAATAGTGCACGGTACATCCAAACCGTCATCGAACCCATCGTTCTACCATTCCTAGACCGGCAAGGGAACTTGCTGTTCCAACAGGACAATGCACGTCCGCATGTATCCCGTGCCACCCAACGTGCTCTAGAAGGTGTAAGTCAACTACCCTGGCCAGCAAGATCTCCGGATCTGTCCCCCATTGAGCATGTTTGGGACTGGATGAAGCGTCGTCTCACGCGGTCTGCACGTCCAGCACGAACGCTGGTCCAACTGAGGCGCCAGGTGGAAATGGCATGGCAAGCCGTTCCACAGGACTACATCCAGCATCTCTACGATCGTCTCCATGGGAGAATAGCAGCCTGCATTGCTGCGAAAGGTGGATATACACTGTACTAGTGCCGACATTGTGCATGCTCTGTTGCCTGTGTCTATGTGCCTGTGGTTCTGTCAGTGTGATCATGTGATGTATCTGACCCCAGGAATGTGTCAATAAAGTTTCCCCTTCCTGGGACGATGAATTCATGGTGTTCTTATTTCAATTTCCAGGAGTGTATATAACATACAACGCTGTTGATCTTGTTAGTTTCTTTAAAAAAATTGCATTCTTATAATGAAATTCTTTATTTAATTAAACTGATAATTTCCAGTTCGGTCTTTCCTTAATTGTTAGGAAGTGCTTGGGCAGGTGGCGGCCCTGTAATTTTTGAATTTATAATTGTCCTTGTGAGGTGACTTAACCAGAAATTGCGCACAAGGGTCACATCTCCATTATTCGTGGTACGTAACGTATGTCCAGCCTTGGCTAGGATCCGTTGACAGTTCTACATAAATATTTTACAGTCTTTGTACTTTGTCAGAACCTTAGATACAAGGGACAGTAAAAATCTTACAGTCTGCACATGGCTGACTTTCAGCAACCACATTTAAGTTCTAATGAAGGATTAAAGAGTGCCAATCGGTTACACTAATTTTATTGTAATGACTTGGTTCTGATACCGACTAATGGGATCTTCATCAGAATAAGTTCTTGTTACATAAGTTCACATTGCACAGAGAGATAATAAAATTATGTGAACTGGAGTGACGTAAGAAGAAAATTACTAAACTGCGCATTTCCACCTAGTGACACAATCAGTTGACAAACTTTTCAGTCTGATATCAGTTCTAGCGGCTTGCTATGCCAGTGGTTTTAATGTTGGCTTTACAAGAACTTCAGCTTATGTGGTTATATCTCCATGCAATGTGAATCTGTGTAACTACTTTGTCCAGTCACATTAATGTGACCACCTGTCAGAAGCCAGAATAACTTTCTTTTGCAGCGTGAAACGCTGAGAAACGTACAAAATGTGAGTTAGTGAGGTTCTGGAAGATATTAACAGGGATGTGGAGCCATGCCTATTCCAGTGCAGATCCAGCTGCGCGAAAATTTTAGGTTATCCATGACACGAACAGCTCGATCGAGGTGGTCCCACCGATTCTCGATTCGGTTTAAATGCGGAAAACTCGTCCTGATGCTCTTCGAGCCACGTATGTTCTTGAACACTGCGAGCTGTTCACACATTGCACTGTCCTGCTGGTAGATGCCATCGTGCGGAGGAAAAGCAAACTGCATGTAGGGTTCGGCAGTCAGAATGGGTACATGAACCAGGTGTCTACTGCAGAGGTTCTTACGCAGCATCGTTCGCTGAACGGTTGTTGAGGAGACACTGTAGGTAGCCCCTTGGTTGATCTGAGTGGTAGGTTGTTCAACAGTTGAACGTCTATTCGCCCATACACATCTCCGTAGCCGTGGCCCAGCCCTGTCCTCTAAGGCCCGTGGTGCACCACAGTTGCCTCAGTGCCGGTTTTTTGATAGTTCCATTTTACCATGCACGGTATACTGTAACCATGGCGACACACGAACAGTTTACAAACTTAGCCGTTTCCGAAATCCTTCCTACGTTGGCCCGAAAGACAGTGCTCATGCACTTTAGGACGTCAGGTAAATCGCTTCGTTTACGTATTACGAAAACGACTGCACTGTTTCTCGTGTCCCCGCTGGTGCTGCCACCTGTCGTCTGTGTGTGCTTATTACATGATCACGATGAACATTGGTGGTGGTCACATTAATGCGGCTGGACTGTGTGTAACTTATTATGATGAATATCCCCTTAGTCGGTATCGAAAGCAGGTCACCCTGCAATAAAATCTGTGAAACCTGTTGACTTACTTTATCCTTCAGTAAAACTTAAATGGCCGGTCGGTGTGGCTGAGAGGTTCTAGGTGCTTCAGTCTGGGACCGCGCGACCGCTACGGTCCCAGGTTCGAATCCTGCCTCAGGCATGGACATGTGTGATGTCCTTAGGTTAGTCAGGTTTAAGTAGTTCTAACATCTAGGGGCTGATGACCTCAGATGTTAAGTCCCATAGTGCTCAGAGCCGTTTGAACCATTTTAAAACTTAAATACGAATGTTGAACGTCAGCCATGTTCATGTTTGTTATTTAATTTTGTTTCATGCCTATATGTGCTTGTTAAAGTGCGTGTCTAAGAAGGATTGAGCGAAGACAACTAGACAACTGGAAATGGACTCCCGTAATGTGACGTGGAACTGTGGATAATATTGATAACATTTCTCACATTTGTGTGTTGTAAACTAAATACCGGTATCGGTTGTCTTCACAAGCGCTATTTCTAATTTTTCAGATGGATAATATCAGAATTTGTATGATTTGTTGATCTTTTGTCAGTATATGCCTTAACTCGTTCCATGTCCATGAATTTTCACCTTTTTACTGGGATCTACAGAACACGACGAATGAATGAAGAAAGAATGAATGTACAACAGAGGTAAATGCTGGAAATCGGACGCCTCCTCACGTGGCGGATAGGGGAAACCCTGACAGATATTATTGGCACTGCGGAAATGAAATACCCTGGGCGGACCGAATACTAACACAGGCCTGTTCCGACATCCTGCGACTAGTGGTCAGCGTCCGTTCACCTAGTTGGTGCGGCTGCTATAAATACGTCTTGATCTCAACAATCAAGTCTTTAACAATTGTGACCTCCAACAGAAGTCACCACAACCACCTCCAACTTGAAAAATCTCATGGTGGAGCCACAAGAAAGATACCACTACCCCAAGGCCCCAGTGAATTTTCTGAATTTTGCTGGTCATCTGATTCTGCGGGACCAGGAACATCATGAAAAATGGATGAGAGTCAGAGCTTCTTCAAACCTCTTCGCAAACATTTTATTGGCACACTCAACACCAATACACTGATTAAGATAGGGAGACTTAAACAGCATACTGATGTACTAGAAAAATTTCACATCCAAATCTTCGCAATACAAGAGACGCGTTTTACTGACGAGAACCATTTCAACACGGAAAACTACAGGATGTAAAAAGGAAAACCTGCTGTAAGGGGAACACCAACAATATTTGGCACAGGATTTACAGTACATAAATCTGTCATAGACAACATCATAGATTTCAGTTCAGTATCAGAAAGAATCTCCACAGTAACCTTCAAATAAAGAAACAGAATGTACACAGCGATCAAAGCGCATGCACCTGCAAATAATCACAACAGGAAGAGACCGCAAGAAGTCGAAAACGTTTGGCAAGACGTGGAAGAAATAACAAACAAAATACCAGAAAGACACGTCAAGATAGCACTAGGAGATTTCAATGCACAACTACAGCACACAAACGCACGAACGAGAATGGGGAGCAATTCATACAGTATTGTCAAACTTTTAACTGAAAATTTATGTCGACACGATTTCAGAAACCAAGACGAAAATTCAGAATGTAGAAAACGCTCAAAAATATATAGGGGGAATTCCAAATAGACCACGTAGCCATAACAAGTAAAAATACAAGTGAAATTCTAAATGTGAGAACTCGCAAAGGATTCTTCGAGTCCGACCATCGTGCTAAAACTAAAGATTAGGCCAATCCCAAGGAATAGAAAGACAAAACAGAGCAAAATTATAAGACCATATCCAGAATACATAAAGATAAACGAGACAAAATTATTGGAAGTTAATCAGAATACATCAGAGAATTGCACACACTTGGCGGAGACAATTCAGAAGACAATGCTCGGTGTCAGCCTCCCAGAAAAAGCAAACATAGATGCTGGAATGCAACTTTTGATCAGGCAGTTGAACGAAGAGTTAAGGCATGGAAGAGGTTCAGCAGCAACAGAACTACAGAAACATGACAGGATTTCTACAAGGTACAGTAAACAATCCTAGAGAGATATTAGAGCAGTGAAGAGCGCATACGACACAAACAGACTAAATGAAATCGAGGAAGACTTCAAGAAAAATAATACGAGAAATTTCTACAGAATATGTAGGGAAAAAATTAATGGGCTGTCAGCCTCCAAATATGTTTCAGAAGAACAAATGGATCTCTGGAAACAAACACTAAAGATATTCTTACAATATTCTTAAAGAATACTTTGATAAACTCCTCAAATGTGAGAAACCCAAATAAAAATTACACTTCACGAAAACACTATCAGACCCAGACTCGAAGCCGCCTACAGTCACAGAGGTACAGGAGTTTATAAAACAACTAAAGAAAAACAGAGCCCCAGAGGAAGATGGCGTTATCGCCGAGACTCTCAGATCAAAAGCTACAAAGGAAATTCGTAAAATTCTCTTGGAAATATGGAGAACAGAGAAAACTCCACGGGAATGGAAATGCGCTCGGATTCATCCACTCCACAAAAAAGGAGAGAGTACAGACCCTAAAAATTAGAGAGGGATCTCATTACTACCGGTCACTTACAAAAATCTGTTGAAAATGTTACTGAACAGACTGGAATCAGAAGTGGATACAAAGATAAGTGAATACCAGGCAGGGTTCAGAAACGGAATGTCCTATACTGAACAAACTTGGAACCCGCGAACACTCTTGAAGGTCAGACAGGCTAACAATATTATAGTTACATTCGTGAACTTTAAGAAGGCCTATGACTCCACTGACAGGCAGACTCTCTTTGACACACTAAAAAAATATAGAATAGGCAGGAAAACAAGGCACTGATAGACTTCACAGACACCACATCCGAAATAAAATTTATGAGTAAGTCTCAGAGACATTTTAGACACATACAGGGGTCAGATAAGGAGGTGGTCACTCACCACATCCATTCAACACAGTCCTGGACAAAATTATCAAGTAGTGGGAAGAAAAAGTAAAAGGGTTTGAGTTAGAAAGAACACGTTCAAACAAGACAATCTTAAAATGCCTAGCATTTGCAGATGACTTGGAAATACTCAGCAACAACAGAAAAGAAGCGCAGGAAGCCCTGGCATATTTATATGAAATCTCTGCTAAAACGGGATTACAGTTATCATACTAGAAAACACAATATATGGAGAGAAAGAATAACAGTGCATAAGTCATGCACACAAGATACAGATTCGTTAACAGAGTGGAAAAATTCAAGTGTCTTGGAGAATACATACAAATAGAAGGATCAAACAAGGTATCCAATACAGAAGGAACAGAAAAACTTCAAAAAAGCGTAAGAACTCACGTGGACGCTCTACAGTAAATGAAGTATCTTAAGACAGGCGAAACTCAGGCTTTAAAGTACATTTGTACTACCAGAAGTCCTCTGTGCGTCAGAAACGACCACAATCAGGGCATCAGGCATCACAGAAACAGAAAAGATAGAACGTAAACTCCTTTGAAAAATTTGTGGAGCAGTACATAGAGACGGTATACGGATGAAGAGGCTAACCAAAGAACTATACGAACATACAGACTCAAAGACATAATCAGAAAACGTCGATGAACAACACCAGACTCACAAAGAGGCTTTTTGATGTAGTCAACAGCTCAACCAAAAAAACCAACTGATTTCATGAAATAGAAGAAGACCTAAAACAACCAGGAATCAATAAAGAAATAATAGATGAAAGACACAAATTCAGAAACAAAATTATGAACACGAAATTTGAAGAAAAAGGAAGAGACCAGGGGAAACGAGGACATAACAAGGGAAAGACGAACACAGTCAAAGAATGAAGTGATTTTGGGAAAAGAAAAAGGAGAAAATATGAAAAAAGGGAAAATTGAATAAACATTTAACATTGAAGTTCAATCACTGTTTTAAGGGCAAAATTGTATGATAATAATTATATATGTGTTGTTTGTTCTGTCAGACATATCTGAAAGAACAGACAGAAGTTTTGACCCACATCCACCATGATCATGAGTCAAGACACAATTCAACGTCAGTATCAGTCAACGCACAAAGCAATTAATGCCACTAGCTGCTAACAGACACTGATTTAAATCGATGGGGAAATCTAAAATTTGTGCCAAACTGAGATTCGAACCGTGGTTCCTTACTTAGTAGGCAGATGTGCTGACCACTGCGCCGTCTGGACACAGTGGTCATAGTAGCTGCACGGACTACCCTGGCACACCTCCCGTCAGACCCAAATTCTCAACTTATCCACACACTTCTAATGTAGTGTCCCTTCCCCATTATCCTCATTACTCGCAGCATTTCACCGATTCCCTTAAGAGTTCTAGCATGATGTGTATCCATACTGAACAACTGGTTCTCCTCACCTTTTGGACATGTCTGAAGAAACAGACACCATATATACACTCCTGGAAATTGAAATAAGAACACCGTGAATTCATTGTCCCAGGAAGGGGAAACTTTATTGACACATTCCTGGGGTCAGATACTTCACACTGACAGAACCACAGGCACATAGACACAGGCAACAGAGCATGCACAATGTCGGCACTAGTACAGAGTATATCCACCTTTCGCAGCAATGCAGGCTGCTATTCTCCCATGGAGACGATCGTAGAGATGCTGGATGTAGTCCTGTGGAACGGCTTGCCATGCCATTTCCACCTGGCGCCTCAGTTGGACCAGCGTTCGTGCTGGACGTGCAGACCGCGTGAGACGACGCTTCATCCAGTCCCAAACATGCTCAATGGGGGACAGATCCGGAGATCTTGCTGGCCAGGGTAGTTGACTTACACCTTCTAGAGCACGTTGGGTGGCACGGGATACATGCGGACGTGCATTGTCCTGTTGGAACAGCAAGTTCCCTTGCCGGTCTAGGAATGGTAGAACGATGGGTTCGATGACGGTTTGGATGTACCGTGCACTATTCAGTGTCCCCTCGACGATCACCAGTGGTGTACGGCCAGTGTAGGAGATCGCTCCCCACACCATGATGCCGGGTGTTGGCCCTGTGTGCCTCGGTCGTATGCAGTCCTGATTGTGGCGCTCACCTGCACGGCGCCAAACACGCATACGACCATCATTGGCACCAAGGCAGAAGCGACTCTCATCGCTGAAGACGACACGTCTCCATTCGTCCCTCCATTCACGCCTGTCGCGACACCACTGGAGGCGGGCTGCACGATGTTGGGGCGTGAGCGGAAGACGGCCTAACGGTGTGCGGGACCGTAGCCCAGCTTCATGGAGACGGTTTCGAATGGTCCTCGCCGATACCCCAGGAGCAACAGTGTCCCTAATTTGCTGGGAAGTGGCGGTGCGGTCCCCTACGGCACTGCGTAGGATCCTACGGTCTTGGCGTGCATCCGTGCGTCGCTGCGGTCCCGTCCCAGGTCGACGGGCACGTGCACCTTCCGCCGACCACTGGCGACAACATCGATGTACTGTGGAGACCTCACGCCCCACGTGTTGAGCAATTCGGCGGTACGTCCACCCGGCCTCCCGCATGCCCACTGTACGCCCTCGCTCAAAGTCCGTCAACTGCACATACGGTTCACGTCCACGCTGTCGCGGCATGCTACCAGTGTTAAAGACTGCGATGGAGCTCCGTATGCCACGGCAAACTGGCTGACACTGACGGCGGCGGTGCACAAATGCTGCGCAGCTAGCGCCATTCGACGGCCAACACCGCGGTTCCTGGTGTGTCCGCTGTGCCGTGCGTGTGATCATTGCTTGTACAGCCCTCTCGCAGTGTCCGGAGCAAGTATGGTGGGTCTGACACACCGGTGTCAATGTGTTCTTTTTTCCATTTCCAGGAGTGTAGATATAATTAAGGTGAGGACGACCAAATTATCACTTCAATCGGATGTACACCACGCTCGAACTCTTATAGGAATAGGCTAAATCGCTCGAGTAATGGGGATAATGAGGAAGGGGCGCTACTTAGTAATGTGTGCTTAAGTTGAGAAGATGAGTCTGACGCATGGTGTGCTAGGGCTGTCTGTGCAATTGTGATGGCCAGTGTGTCCGTATGGCACAGTGGTCAGAGGATCTTCCCAGAGGAGCCGAGTTCGAATCCTGATCTGGAACAAATTCTCAAGTTTACCTATCGATTTAAACCAATGCCCTCTGGCAGCTAATTCGTTAATTTCTTTGTGTCGTGATTTAAATCAATGCCCAGTGGCAGCTAATGTCATTATTTGCTTTGTGCCTTGACCGTTACTGGCGCTGAATTGTCACAAGTGTGAATGAGCTGATTCACAGTTTTTAACAATGTCAACTCCGACGAGAAATACCCCGATCACAGTCGTAGTTGCTGCCTGCCCTCACAGCACGCACCTGCGCTCCTCCTCGTCGTCCTCGTCCTCGTCGTCGTCGTCGTCGTCAGCGCCGGGCGCCTCGTCGTCGTCGTCGTCGTCGCGGCGCTGCGTGACGAGCAGGGCGACGGTGCCGCCGCCCACGGGGGCCGGCCTGCGCAGCTCGCGCAGCAGCCGCGTCGCCGCCGCGTCCGGCGCGCCGCCGCCCGCCTGCGACACCTGATACTCTGCGCACTCCGTCAGCAGCTGACGCACCTGCATCAGCACCACCACCACTGTTATCCGAGCTACCAAGTGTTCATCATAACAAAAAGAGGGACATCATTTACACTGCATGAAAAAGAAAAAAAGAAAATCAATACCCAAGGACGTATGGTCAGATGTCAGTGTAACGTCTGCACCTACATATTCTGCAAGCCAACGTATGGTCCTTGATGGAGGGTTCGCTGTATCGCTGGTAGTCGTTCCTGTTCCACTCGCAAATAGAGCGAGGTAAAATAACTTTCTACATTGCTCCATAACACCCTAATTTCTGTTATTGTATCTTCTTCGACTTCGCGCGAAGCCGAGCGGTATAACGCGCTGGAGTCATGGACTCTGCGGCTAGTCCCGGCGGAGGTTCGAGTCCTCCTTCGGGCATGGGTGTGTATGGTTGTCCTTAGGATAATTTAGGTTAAGTAGTGTGTAAGCTTAGGGACTGATGACCTTAGCAGTTAAGTCCCATAAGATTTCACACACATTTGAACGAACTTCGCGCGAAATACACGCTGATAGCAATTGCATAGTATTCCAGTGGGCTGTGAATTTATGTTCTATAAATTTTGTGAATAGTATCCCTGGGAAAGAACGTCGCCTTCCCTCCAAGGACTCCCATTTGAGTTCCCAAAGCGTCTCCGTAACACTTGCATGATGACAGAGCCACCGGTAAAAAATCTAGGAGTCCCCCTCTGAATTGCTTCGATATCTTCCCAGACACTCGAGCAGTACTCAAGAATGGATCGTACTAGTATCCTATATGCGGTCTACTTTAAAGATGAACCACACTTTTCTAAATTCCTCCCGTAATACCTTCCCTACTACAATATTTATTACGTCCAGAATGAGATTTTCACTCTGCAGCGGAGTGTGCGCTGATATGAAACTTACTGGCAGATTAAAACTGTGTGCCCGACCGAGACTCGAACTCGGGACCTTTGCCTTTCGCGGGCAAGTGCTCTACCAACTGAGCTACCGAAGCACGACTCACGCCCGGTACTCACAGCTTTACTTCTGCCAGTACCTCGTCTCCTACCTTCCAAACTTTACAGAAGCTCTCCTGCGAACCTTGCAGAACTAGCACTCCTGAAAGAAAGGATATTGCGGAGACATGGCTTAGCCACAGCCTGGGGGATGTTTCCAGAATGAGATTTTCACTCTGCAGCGGAGTGTGCGCTGATATGAAACTTACTGGCAGATTAAAACTGTGTGCCCGACCGAGACTCGAACTCGGGACCTTTGCCTTTCGCGGGCAAGTGCTCTACCAACTGAGCTACCGAAGCACGACTCACGCCCGGTACTCACAGCTTTACTTCTGCCAGTACCTCGTCTCCTACCTTCCAAACTTTACAGAAGCTCTCCTGCGAACCTTGCAGAACTAGCACTCCTGAAAGAAAGGATATTGTGGAGACATGGCTTAGCCACAGCCTGGGGGATGTTTCCAGAATGAGATTTTCACTCTGCAGCGGAGTGCTAGTTCTGCAAGGTTCGCAGGAGAGCTTCTGTAAAGTTTGGAAGGTAGGAGACGAGGTACTGGCAGAAGTAAAGCTGTGAGTACCGGGCGTGAGTCGTGCTTCGGTAGCTCAGTTGGTAGAGCACTTGCCCGCGAAAGGCAAAGGTCCCGAGTTCGAGTCTCGGTCGGGCACACAGTTTTAATCTGCCAGTAAGTTTCATAGTTATTACGTGATCGTCTCATTTCACATCGCTTTCTAACGTTTCGCCTTGACATTTAATCGATGTCACCCTGTCAAGCAGCACATTGCTAATGCTGTATTCGAACCTTACGGGTCTGTTTTTCTTACCCATCTGGATTAACATTTTTCTACATTTGGAGCTAACAGCCATTCACCACACCAACTAGAAATTTTGCCTAAGACATCTTGAATCCTCCTACAGTCCCTTAACGATGACACCTTCCCGTACACCTCAGCATCATCAGCTTACAACCTCAGATTTCTGCCCACCCTGTCCGCCAGCTCATTTATGTATACAGAAAATAGCAACGGTCATACCACATTTCCCTAGGTCATTCCTGAAGATACCCTTGTCTCTGATAAACACTCGCCATCGAGGACAACGTAGTGGGTTCTGTTAGTTAAGAACTCTTCGAGCCACTCACTGTCCTGATTCCCTTAAGATATATGGCATGATGTGCATCCATACTGAAAGAAAGAACCGTTGACCGCCGTCATCTTATTGATAAATATGTATCAAGAAGCTTTTACGCGACAAGGAAATTTATTATATTCTGAAAATATGTTCAAGAATTCTGCAGAAAACCCATGTTAAGAATATTAGTCTCTAATTTCGCGTGTCCATTCTTTCACCCTTTTTATATATAGGAGTCACCTGTGCTTTTTTCCGATAAATGCAAGCTAAGTAAGAGGCCATCGACGTACGGTATTCTTTGTAAAATCGAACTGGGATTTCATCCGGACTCGGCGATTTATTTGTTTTCATCTCTTACAGTTATTTCACTACTCCAGGGATTCCTATTACTATGCTCTCCAAACGGGAGTTTGTGCGACGGTCAGACGACGGTATGTTTACACCATCTTTCTCAGTCTTCTGTTGCCACCGCAGGCTGGTCGACTAGTGAATGCACTGGAGCCCTAAACCAGCTTAACGATAAGATCTTTCGCTAAGGTATGATCGCGACAGTTGTTTATGTTTCGTGCAGCGATCTTCTCACAGAAGCGCGAACCTTCAGCATCTTGAGTTTGTCGTCATTTGCGCATTCGCTTTTGAACCGAGAGTGCTACAGCCTTTTCGTTGTTACATCACGGTTGGTCTTTCCCGCCGTTAATCTACTAAGGCGGCACATACCTCTCCATAACACGATTCACAAACCCATTAAACTATGCCCATAATTCCTCTATGTCCATCGTACTGGACCTAAATGGTGTCTATTCATTGTGCTATTCATTAGTGTGGTGCTTATCTTCTCTCTCTGTCACAAATAATCTCCTTACCTTCTCAACTGAATGATTAACTTTAATAGCCATTGTCGCTATGACGACATCATAGTCACTATTCCCTGGCTCTCTCTACTGACTTCGTATACGAACACACCACTAACGACTATGTAAATGATATGAGTTTCATTTCTCAGGGTCAGGTAGAATAGCCATCAGAATGCCTTAGGGTTGTTCGTTTATAGTATTACTAACTGGCCTCTTACGGAGAAGTACGTGTGGCTCAAGAGTACTCATCGAACATTCAGGTCCCTAAAGCAGAAGTTCACCATTCTCACACAGGCAGCGTAAACATCATCACCTCCTCAGTTTGTCTCTGGAACCTCTTGGCAGTCGGCCTCCTACAGCTGCAGAAAAGCTATAAGCAACGTTTGTACGTTTTCGATATAAAATTTTCATAGTTTTGACTGTGTTAGGTGAAGCTAAATCTATTTAAAAATTAGACAACTGCGGTACCGAAACTGGCGTCTTTAAGCTTCCAGTATCCTCCATGACTTTAGTAGTGTGTGTTATCTGCCGATTACCAAAAGAGAAAATAGCGGAATGGGATAAAAGAACGCAAGTCTAACGGAGTACAAGTTCGCAGTGCATACTTGTACCTTATCAAGAAACTAATTTTCACCCCATAACCTGTACTTCGAATTTTTTAATCATTCAAACATTTTTTTGTTTGTGTTTATTTACCTTAGATGCTTCATTATTCATCTTAGAGAATTTGAATTTTTTTTTTCTGTTCTTTCGTTGGGTAGTGGTTTTTTCAGGAATAAGTACCTCTCAGGTAGACTTCGAATATAATTACGTCTTCCATAGTGCATTTTCTTTTCCAAAAGCCGACCGAGCACGCCAACTCGAGATTCATTAATACAGCCGCTCTACCATCAAGCTCTTGCCCACATTGAAAACAGGTGCTCCGTATGGCAAGCATCCAAAAGTACTGAGTGTTCAAAGCCTGCCTCAAGAAAAAGTCTTAAAACTGGTAAAGGTAGTGAGTGCAACTATGACATTTATTTTTCGCAACTGCCAAATAATAGAGTTCCTAATTTGTCTTTCCGTACATTTTTTAATCCTTTTATTTTCTACAGTTATGGGTAAAAGTACGCATTGCGTAATCTTGCCCCATACCCCCTTACTCTTACCTCACACAATGGCGTAAGAGTATGCAAAGTTATTTTCTTTGAATACACTTACTACTCCTCTAATAATAACTGGATGACAATGAAACTTTTGCACTATGTTACCAAGATGTTAAAGTAATTTTTCACGCATAACTGATCTAATGCTTTTGCAAGAGTCTTTCTTTTTAATATTTGGTAAAACAAAAATGCGTACTGTTATTCCTAGCTACTCTATATAAGAGACGTGATACGCGTCAGATGTAAAATCGTCACTGCGAAGAACACGGGGACGTCCCACACTATTGACAGAGGGCGTTATCAGCACCTGACAATGTTGGGTCCCCATCTGGCCGCCGGCCGGGATGGTCGAGCGGTTCTAGGCACTACAGTCTGAAACCGCGTGACCGCTACGGTCGCAGGTTCGAATCCTGCCTCGGGCATTGCTGTGTGTGATGTCCTTAGGTTAGTTAGGTTTAAGTAGTTCTAAGTCCTAGGGGACTGATGACCACAGATGTTAAGTCCCATAGTGTTCAGAGCCATTTGAACCATTTTTTGAACGAAATATGTGGGTCCACTTTCCACATGCTTTTCCTGAAAATATCTGCAACATGCGTTTATGTCTTTGTATTACTTCTGTCTTCACTAATTACGACTTTCTCTTAAGAGCCAGGGCTATTGAATCACCAATGTAGACTGGGACATGACTTGTGACTCATCCTGTATACATGCTCAGTTCACATTATTACGACTTTACGCAGACATAGAATTTTGATGTTTACAAGAGCTGCAAGTCGCTTAGTTGTTGGAAATAGGTCTGAAACTATATTGTCTGAAATGGCTAAGGTGTTCACATAAATAACACTATGAGCAAAGCGTTCTGAAAAGTTTATTATCTGTTAAGTACACTGAGGTACTGGATCTTCCAATCACTTTCGGACGTAACTAGTAGTCTGAGAGTCCGCAGCTCGTGGTCGTGCGGTAGCGTTCTCGCTTCCCACGCCCGGGTTTCCGGGTTCGATTCCCGGCGGGTTCAGGGATTTTCTCTACCTCGTGATGACTGGGTGTTGTGCGCTGTCCTTAGGTTAGTTAGGTTTAAGTAGTTCTAAGTTCTAGGGGACTGATGACCATATATGTTAAGTCCCATAGTGCTCAGAGCCATTTGAACCATTAGTAGTCTGAGAAAGCAATTTATGTTTCTGACAGATCCTACCCTGAAAGCGAAAAATTATCATTACCATTAATGTGATCTTCACGGAAGAATAGTTAACTAAAATATTCAAGAGAGCCGAATGTCGACGATGTCCATTTTGTGAAGCGTAATACGTATGTCCCAGAAAAGGTTAATGTCTGCACCTCTCGGACACTCATTTTCCGTCGCCCTCCTGATGCACATGGTGAATCAATAGTAGCTAAAATTTTTCTTGTCATAATTATTAACACAGCACTTTCAAATGACCTTACTAAAGATTCAGCTTGCGACCTCGCACACAATGGGTTCTCGTGACAACCTGAAAGCTACAGATGACTTATACATATACGAGTAACTAACCATTCAGTCTTTAGTGTGTTGCACACAGATTATTTAATGATAGATGACGTCAATAAAAGACCATAGTAAAAAAGAGAAGTAGTGGCCGGCAACACGCAGTAAAATATTACACTGTCGGAGCGGTGGGTAAACGAATTCGCTAGGAAAGTTTGTCGAGATTTTTTTCTGCTTTACTGTTGAAAATTTTTGTTTGCATCGGGCAGTCTGTGCTCTGATGACGACATTATGGTGCACTAATTTCTATACAAATCTACTAACTCACAGGTGGGTTTTTCAAATCATTGATTTGTTTTCAAGAAATTTGTATGCAAAAAGCAATCTCTGGCAGTTAAATCATAAGCAAGCTAATCATTTAAGTGAAAACATAACCCAACCACGACACGTACAAGAAATGATTTGACGAACTTCTAAGTTAGTAACTTACGTAAACAGTTCTTACCAAAAGCTTGTTGAGAATGAAGCAAGTGAAAGGAAAGCTAAATTATGCCATAGTAAATCCGATACTTTGCTTGACGTACGTCAGTGGTAGAGGCTAATTAAATACTTCTTGCTGCCTCTTTACAGGGTCAGCTCCTAAGTAATCCGAGAACTCTGCCGCGCGCAAGTTGTGCGAAGACAATGCGCGCCTCACCTCGGGAGCCATAGGGCGGTTGCGACGCAGGGTGGCCGTCACTAGGGGCTTCTCTGGAGGCTGCCGCGACGGCGGGGGCGGCGAGGCGGCGGCGGGGGCCGATGCCTGGGCGGTGCCGGCCGGGGGCGGCTGGGCCGAGGCCCGCGGAGGCGGCGGGGGCGAGCAGCAGGCGTGCGCCTGCGAGTAGGCGAACTGGAAGGTGTCGGCGAGCAGCGCGCCCAGGTTGGACAGGCAGAGCAGCATCAGCGGCACGCCCACGATGGCGTACACCATGGTCGCCACCTTGCCCGCCGCCGTCTTGGGCGCCAGGTTTCCGTACCCTGCCGACAACACAGGCGATGCAGGCTGCATTAGCCGCACAGCTAATGTAGTGAATAGAAACAGGCGTGTGGAAGGCAGAAACGGGCCTTCTTTGTGAAATAGAGTGACGTAGATGAAAACAGTTACCCCATGAAAGTCAAAATCGATTCTTACCGAACTTTATTGAGATGTCCATCACTTGACAGATATTAAATGGCTAAGTATTTCTTCCTTTCGGAGTTGAAGTCCGTAATCAACATCATCTTAAGATGTGAAACTCCCCCCGCCCCCCTGTCCCCTCTCCCTCCCTCTTCCCTCACTCTCCCGCCTCTTCGCCACCATCCCCACCCGAACCGCCCCACTCCCCCACAGAATGAATACACTCTTGCATCAGTGGTGATTTGAAGACAAATAACCTCTGCAAGTTTCCTTAAGTTATTTGGAATTCCCTTCCATATCTGAAATGCACGCTGGTTCAGATCATGAAGATTGCTGCCCGGAGGCTGGTATGAAATAATACGTTTCCGTATGCTAGACGTGCTCTATAGGTCAAAAATAAGACACACAGACAGGACAATCAAGGATCCGTTCTTTAAGCAAGTTGATAACTGATACTGACGGCTGACACATGTGACTCATATGTTGTATGAAGACTTTTCTTTTCGATGTTCTGATGGTGGGTGTGCCCGAAACACATCATGACATAAACATTTTTGAACGGAAAATGATTAGCTACTCTAGCGACCTATTCAGCAGAGGTATAAGTCTCCTCAAATTTCTCAAGGAGTTATTTATATGACCAGCAGTGTGGAGTATCGCATTATCCTGCTGCAATATGGCATTTGTTCCTGTAGTCCGTGGAGTGCTGTTAGTGGTAAGTGACACACGACAAGTCGAAAACTCAACCCAGCTTCCAGTAATCTGTTCTCATCGGTACGTGGAGCCCCTTTGCCTGTGACCTCTGTTACGGATTACAGTTGCTGCCATCCGTATACTCGTCAAAGGCAGTTGATCAACCCAACAGCTTCTCATTGTCTATTCCTTCCGGAGGGACCTGTGCTTATTTATTGCCAAACAGTAGTCTTTTTCCACCTTGTCTCCACTCGGTCTGCAGCCATTGAACTGCAACCAACTGATGTATCGGTGTGATGCTCCAATGATCTCATGGCAGTGATTCTATCTTTCTCATAGTCCGAGAAATGGCATTAAGCTGCACGTGTGCGTCCTCTGGGCCTGCTATGTTTCAGTCTCCAGCTGAAAATTTCAGCAACTTCTGACACGACCAACAGTCATCATGAACTCACCCTTTTCTTCGCCTTACCTCATTTCTATACTGAATTTAGGGATGTGATTTTGATCAACATGCAGCGCAGGAATCGAGATAATGGGGTTTTTAGTGACGGCTGGTAAAGACGGTCAGAGCGCAACAATTTCATTTTCGTGAGCGTAGCTAGTATGATGTGCTTGGGTAGGTAGAGTGGGTGAATTAGTGGTCATTTATATTTTCAGCAGAGATGGTGTGTATAGCAGGGTACCACATATTTACACGTAGCGCGCAGGTGTATGGTAAGTGATTGGCTGCTTCGTGACCTTTTTGCTTTCATTTCAGCCTAGGACGCTGAGATACCGTTCCCAGCCGCATTACAGCTCTAAGGAGGCTTCAAGTCAGAGAAGAATAGGGGGTATTGTGAAAAGTGAAGCCATCGTATCTAAGCAAGACACCAAAGCCCCCCGAAAACAGGGTAAGACATGTACTATTGCGGTGACCAAACCAAACTGCACAAAGACAAGCAGGTGAACTAAAATTAATTCGATAATCGATGGGTCTAATTTTGTGAAAAGATTTAAAATTTAACCCACATGTAATGTGCGTTGTTTAACAGTATAAAGTACCAGTTCCTGACTAAAGAGAGGACGTTTCCATTACTGTGCAAATACTGATTTCCAAAATTGGAAATACAATAATCTTCACCAGTAAAGAACATCGTTTTCAGTTCAAAAGGGAGATCAACAAACTGAATATTTCATATAAGGCCAACGGAAATCCTCGTGAATGCCACGAAAACATTTCTATTCGCAGCGAATAACAATGTTCTGAGGGACTTGCATTTTCTACCCATTTTTTAATGAAACTTGTACTTATGTTACAATCATTGCTGAACATTGTATTCACATGCTCAACACTTTCTTGTGCCTGTAACTGAGAAGACAACTACATAAAAATGTTTATTTCCCATATTATGGTGCAACCTCGCACACTGTAGCATTGAAAATGAATCTGGTTCGTCACATGCTTACATGAAAGGGCATTTCACGTTTTGGTGACACCCTTTGGCCCCAGGGTCCTTAATTTGACCGCTTGTGGGTGTTTTTGTGGTGATAGGTCCAACCACATGCCTAAGTTACAGGAGCCCACCACCTCTCCCCTTAGCCGACATGAAAGAGCTACTCAAGTAGGAAGGGGCAAAAACTGATGGTTACATGTTGGAGCGCATATAAACAAAGTTATAACGCAGTCTTGAAATCTGATTTCGAAAAAATGACGTACCTGACTAACAGTAAATTTCAAGACGCGTAAAAACCGAGGCTTATTAAGAAGTTTTTCATGCAAGCAAACAGCTTTTTCACTAAAACAAGTGTGCACCGTTATTTTAAAAAAATATCTGTTCGTCGTAGGTATGCGTCTCACCAATTTCGACGACCTGCAACCTACTACTCAGGAAACACTCTAATTAAACTTGACCAAAAGGTTATGCTTTCACTTCTGAAAACAGTCAAGCTGCAAAATCTCGACCGCGAGGAAACTATGGAAATAAACAACCAAGTAGTTTAAAATAAGTATTTATTTCGGAACCTCAACTCATGTACAGCTTGTAAAGGTGTGTGGTCTGTGAAACTGGTAAACGGCCTCAAACTGGGCTACAAAAGCCACCTAAGCCACACCTCGTGCGAGCCGCGCGAGGTTTTGAATAAAATCTTCCTTGAATATTAAAAAAAACTCTTACAGCAAATAAAAATATAAAAAATGACGTTCGTGTAAATTCTAAGTCAAAACAGTGTGAATTTCAACAGCATTAAAACTAGTAATCAATTTTTCTGCTCTTATTACGAAACTACTGTGCTTCTAAGGGTTAAATGTAGAGCACCTTCAGAAGAAAATTTAATCAATAATGTTAACGAAATAGCTGACTGAGACAGTGTCGTAAGAGAGTGAAAGGAAAATTTCACTTCGGCGAATGGTTTTTAACGGTCTCTAGTACATGTGAGTAAAACTTACGGTCATGTTGCACTCCATGGAGCGCAATCACATTCAACGGGAATGGGCCCCACAAAACTCTTATAGAAATTTTGAAATGTCCGGAAGCGTCAAAGGTTGTTGCCCATCGCACTGCGAACTGTCGTTTTCGACAGCGAAATCTGTGGGAAGCAACGCTTTAAGGAAAGGGGTGATTTCATTGTCGCTCTTTACGCCAACACCTTAGGCTTTCTGAGCGGCGGTGTGTCTGGTATGTTTTCCTCGGACAGTCACAATAAAACCGTGTGATTTTATCGCTGGTGTCGCGGTACTGACCTCCGTCATAAAGGCATCAAACAAGGGTTGAAATGTCAGCAAAAGCGGCTGTGATGATCTTAAAATCGTGTGAGACGTCTACGATGGCGTTGGGCAGAATTACTGTGAAATTTGGTGCCAATGTGACATCATTAACCGACATTGCACCTCACATTGTCAAATGAAATTGTGAGCTCTCGTTTTTTTCTTTTTTTCTATGATTGTAGTACATAAGAACTGACCTCAAGAATTATGTTTATTTCTGTACTGCGTACTGTTGCAGTGTTTAAATTACCCCGTCTTTGCGAAGGACTTGTACACGGACTTGGACAAGGACGCTCTGTGTCAAAGTTGAATACTCATGTAATACAGTATTTCTATAAGTGATTGTGTTCTCTCATTCTTTTGATTTCTGCCTCAGAACCCACGCCTCGTCCCGACGGGATAAGAGTGATTTGGCGACGATATTTTTCTAGATCACTTCAATTTCCTATGAAACAGAAGAAAATTATAAGGAGCCTGTGGGTGAACAGTTGGCATGTTATAAAAGCTTGTCCGTAACGTGTCTCTGAAATACACTTTATTCAAGCTCATTCTGTGAAAATCGCGAATCAGTTGCTGGTGAAATTGCTCGCCAATTTCACCAGCACGCTGCAGACGTGGATGAGATATGCAGGAAATTGACCTTCTGCTATTTCGGCAGACCACTGCTGGATAATTGCTAAGGATGCACCAGATGTAACTTATAATTTATAAGGCAAGCAGAAATGCGTACCCGATTTACAGTTTAATTAAAAATTCTTAAAAATGTCAAGTCATAATGTTTATTGTACTGAATCTCATGCACTTTATCAGTAACTAACACCTTCTTTATTCACTATAAATTAATGAATTTTTAACAATTTGTGTAAGAAACTGTAAAACACAAGTAAAATTCTTGAGGTTCTTTTGGTTTTAATTTTGTACAACTGCTGTAAGTGTTTAAAAGCGGCGTGAGCTTGTAAATAACATGCAGTGATTACGTTCAGAAAAAAAGAGATTGTATCAGTTTTTATTCTTAAGGGGACTACGCGGTGAGGGTGCCAGGGAGGCGAAATAACGTGATTCCATTAGCCTCAGACCCATCTCGCAGGAGAAAGGAAACGCAAAAGTAAGGAAGACTAGAGCACTTAACGCCGCCTCTGACGGTGACTACGAACAGAAGAGAGCACCGTTTTGCGGCAGCAACTCCTAGAGGCCTACTACAGCCGTCCATGTCACAAGTCAGAAGACCCTGGTGCGTGACTTGATTGGCAGGGTGACTCTGTTGATGATTCGGCCTATTCCAGCGTGAACTGGAGAACTGTTGATGCATCAGCAGAAAGGTGATGGACGAAAAAGGCGATCCTTTTGTGAAATGTAAACAACAAAAATTTCTCACTTTTGAGATTGGGAGAAGCTTGTATAATTTATCAGTGGTGTGAGATGATTTTTATTGAATTTTACTCTTTGAATTTTATTATTCCGTAACATACAAGTCATCATTTACTAGAGGTTTATACAATTATTAGTATATTTCCTATACTAAACATTGAGAGAGGACGAGTCACAAGCTCACTATTTTTCATATTCAAGGCTACTCTCTAATGTTGATTTTACCCCCAAAACATCGTTTTAGCGAGGTGATAGCAAGTTATCAACATGAGCAGGAATTGATGGGAGTATGGACGTTGTTAATGCATGTGGATCTTTATGATGTCTCTCCTTCGAATAGTGTTTTCTGGAGTTGAGAACAAGCAGACAGTTTGGTTATTGAACAGGAAATCTTGCAGTGGACGTTTGCAGCTTGGAAGCCACATGCAGATATTAGGAAAAGGTACATCTCGAAGCACTTACCAGAGCCAGAATACTATTCCCAAGAATTTCTCGCGCCGCTATGCACAAAATGCTTTCGGCTGAAGATGCCGAAGAACTTCCTATCTGGACATACCTGTTGGGCACCTCTAGCCACAGCAGGAGCAAGGGCACGAGGGAAATTTAGGTTGCCCGGCCCAGGTATTTCGACAATGTCGTAAATGCCCTTTGTGAATTCGCGACTTTTCATGTTCATTCCGGACCGGACACTGTCGAGGGAGCCGTCAGGTTGTGTCATCCCACTGCTTGACACTCTTTTGGGAAGCCTCAGGCCTTCAAAAGAATTTCAGTGTTGAACGCAATATTTATGGCATGTTGGGACACAGAAAGACTCCTCTAAGGTGAGGCCCCTGGTCGGACACATTGAAATATTTGGGCCGACCAGATAACGATCTCTGTGATAAATGTGTTGTTCACTTTAGGCCGAAACGGAGACTCAAAACACTCTGCCTAAAGTGGTCAAGGGAAAAAAAGTTGAGAGCACAGCATCTTCTCGCCTCTGTGCGGGAATTTACGAGTCTGCGATTGGCTGGTTTTTCCAAAAAGAAAAGAACATTGTTAACTTTGATTAGGATTGGCCAATGGGTAGATCAGATTACTTAAGAAGGCCGGCCGTTGTGGTCGAGCGGTTCTAGGCGCTTCAGTCTGGAACCACGCGACCGCTACGGTCGCAGGTTCGAATCCTGCCTCGGGCGTGGATGTGTGTGATGTCCTTAGATTAGTTAGGTTTAAGTAGTTCTAAGTTCTAAGGGACTCAGTCATCTCGGTCAATTCGTGTCAGGTCTGCCGCCTTGACGTTTGATCTCCTTGTGCACAATGACATATATTTAGTGAAACCGGTCCATGGTATGACCAGTGAAAGGGAGTGCCACGCTGGAATCTGCCGATATTTCATGTCTCCTTAGAGTGTAATTGCAATCCATCTAAGAGATCGCCAGCTGCGACTTAGAATTTTGCGTGCCCCATGATAACAAATTACGTGCGCCGCGTATCACTGGTCTGATGACGCCTGAACCACGACTGACACTTAAGACAGCGCTACACATACAGAAAGCGGTACAGTACTCCTGCTCCAGCTCGTAGCAGTGGCGCGGTTTCTGACTGTAGCGCCTAGAACCGCTCGGCCACCCCGGCTGGCTACAATAAAACCATCAAAGTCTTTCAGCGTTAGATAATTTCAGATTGTGTTATCCACGTTTTTAACCAGAGTAAATAACGGAGTCAGACACACTTTAGTCTTTGCCAACCAATCGCCGCCCAGTGAAGTATTACGTATTTGTTGCATCTATTGATGTTGCCAAAAGTTCATGATTTGTTTGTCATCACGGTTAACTTGTATAGTGTGCCCTATTTTATGATCAATAAACTTGTGCCATACTTTTCATAAAAGATGAAGCCCATGTCGATAAAATAAATCACCTATCAACAATTGACTACAATAATGACAGGGGTACAGTTTGATTAAATTATTTTGTCATTCAAAGTCATTTAGATGCCGATAAAAGTGATAACCTCTAAAGCAGGCTAACAACAACAACAACAGCAGTCTAAGGAAAAATCAATTTAATAGATGCATAGGCCAGGCAGTCATGTGGAAAGCTTACTAATGAAATGGTTACTATCAGGACGTAAACTCATAGTCGCCTGCACGACCAGTGCAGTCTTGCAGTTTGGCGACCACTGCCAGTATCCTGAATTGATGGCACCTTCTGTGACCTTCAGATGCATTTCCACTACAAGGTTTCTGTTTTTACTTGTTGAAATTCTGTTGGTGCGGCGACGTAAATTAGTTTCTCGTAACCATGACAATTGCTGGCGCTAAATACATCGATGATTTGCAAATTTGTATTTATTGTTTGTTTTTATTTTCATTCATTTGTTGTTGTGATTTCTGTGTAACTTGTTGATAGTTCCTGACGAAGAATGGCGTTGGGTTAACGCGTGGGATGGAAGATAACCGTAGATTAGGATTGTTTCGTTTGATACGTGTTGTCGGGGATTTAGAATCAGTGACTCACAAGAGGAAATTTCAAGGTAGAATTGTGTTGCATTGCGACGAGGAGCAATTGAAATCTCTCGGGAATAAAACCCTGAATACATGCTCACTAGAAGCAAGGCACGTTTGCTCCAAAGTAGTGTGAATATTCGAAATTCGCCAGAGATTGACCAGTGCTAGACTGGTAGCACTAAAGAAGAGAAAGTTGCGGAGAATTCTCACACGAATGCAGTAGCTGACCTTGAGGATATGTTGAAAGCATAATTTTCTGTTTATCACGAGTAATTCAGTCATACACCGACAGCGAAGCTGAAACCGTAGCAGATCGACATGTAGACTCTGCAGGCACAGCAAGACGTAACGTTAGTGAAAGTGGAAGATCACGAAGAAAACCACGAAGAGGAAAGTAATCGAGTTTGTCTAGTCCCAGAGGTATTAGCGGAGCATCTCAATTTGAGGCCCTCATGCGATCCACACAGGAAGCGGAGGGTAAGAGATAGGAAGTGGAGAAGAAGATGCAAGAGAAA